>NC_092864.1:9063170-9099155 GCF_032062135.1 Pyxicephalus adspersus
GGACAAGAACTGTGGAGGGATTTGAAGGCAAAGCACAGGAGATGAATTTGATTCTAAGGTGAAATGGAAGCCAATGAAGAGAACTACAAAGAGATGCAGCAGAAGAGGAGCGGAGGGAAGGATGGATGATACAGCATTCATAATAGATTGTGGAGGAAAGAGTCGGGTCGGGTCAGTAGCTGAGATTCTTCCTCCTGCTCTTGAATTATTATCACTTACAATGATTTATGTGTATGTTATGTCTAAATTGACAGTATATCTCTGTATAGTATTTAATTAATTTTAATAAACCGAACTAAACTTTTTATTGAATTGGGTTGATCATTGAAACCATTTTAGTTCTGAGGTCTCACTCTTACTAAGCCATAGAAAATCTTTGGCTCATTTATGGATGTAATGTGTCACTACTGCTATACAGGTATGGATGAAAGTTTTGTTTTCCTCTGAAGAAGCCAATATTGCGAAACGTGTCGGGAGCCGAAATATAATTTACAATAATCAACATCATTGTGTAAGGTTAAGTTCAAACGTGTGGTGAGACTGTGCTGTGGTTTCTCCTTTCCTTGCACCCCTTATCAATCACAATGTGCTCCCACCTGAGATACTACCGTGGGCAGTGAATGGGAGTCATGGTTCGGGGTTCAGTACCTCCTGCTGCTACTCACCATCAAATCGGGGAACATGGATTCATTGACAGCAGATGGCCAGCCTTAGGAGCCACATTGGAAGGTCTTTTACCACTGATACATAACCCAAGGAATGTATGTTGTTCCAATCTGGGTTTAGTTGGGTTTTAAAGCGGTTTTTCATTCAGTAAAAGGCGTATGCTTACAGCAGTAAATCAGAAGGGCGTGAAAGACCCTAAATACTCCACAGTGCAAGTCTGACAGTTCATATCCAGCCTCCTAATTTGTATGTTTGGGGTGACCCCCCAGCACGTGTCACTAATAACCATGTCCTAGGAGCAGTCCATGTACCTCTGTGTATTTTAGGATTAGTGGTATGCGTCAGGATTAAAGTGTCAAAAAGACTAATGTGTGCAAGGTTACCCCAGCCCTGACCCCTATTTTGCAGCCCTCTGGTGTCACTCACACTTGTGCTATGGTTGTCCTATATATCGTTAGTCCCATAGGAGGTGACAGCTCTTTTACAGGAGATTCCTGGCCGGTGAGGAAGCCACTAATTATAGGACAGACATCTCTCCCTCCTCACTCGCTGCCATAACACGGACTGACAGTGATGAGTGTCAGATGATGGGCCTTTTATGTGTGGCCGTGTCTGATATTCAGCCAATTTAATCAGGTGGTGAGCTAATATTAAGATATGGGATTAAAACAATAATGCAAAGAGACAAGGTTGTTAATTTCTTGCAGGAGAAAAAGGAATCGTCCATCTATCGCCAGCAGGTAAGTGATATAGATTCGGTATAGGGTAACCTATGGATAACTATAGGTTTCATTCAATAACCTATAACAAATTTGTTGCAATGCAGTGGAGTTTGTTTGTACTGAGTATAGCACCTTTTATTAATTTAAACCGCTGAAATAATATTCAGGTCTTGGAGAACCCCAGCCAAAGCCAATATCATGGGCACGGTGGCTCAGAGGTAGCCCTTCTGCCTTTTCAGTCCTAGCTCCCAGGTTCAAATCTTGGCAAGGACAGTATCTGCATGGAGTTTGCAGGTTCTCTCTCGGTACTCTGGTTTCTTCCTACATCCCAAAGACATTCAGTAAGGTTAATTGGCTTCCCCTCAAAATTGACCTTACACTGTATTAATGACATATGACTATAGTAGGGACATTAGATTATGAGCTCCTTTGAGGGACAGTTAGTGACATGACTATGGACTTTGTACAGCACTGTGTAATATGATGGTGCTATATAAATACTGTGTAATAATATTAGTGAAAAGAATGCCTCCCTACAGTGATGACTAGAATACTACTTTTATAGACAACTATAAACATCATTAGAGTCATGGAGCTGGGTCTACCAAATGGAGTTGGCCTCATACCTATACAGGCATCATCAAATGAGTGGGAACAGTCAGCCAAAGTTTGAGGAACCCCGTAGCGAACTTTGGAGGAAACCTAGGGTTTCACAGAACCCAAGTTGAGAATGGTATGTAAATAATAGTCAACTTTAGATTGTTCGATCTATCTCCAGCAGTTAGGTGATTTGCACTCAGCGTTAGGTAGCTTATGGAAAACTATAGGCTGAGATCAGTAATCCAAATCAAGTTGGTTACCAGATGGCGTTGGCCCCAGAATTATACAGGCATCATCAAATTGGTTGTCAACCTAAGGTTCCACAGAACCCTGACTGAGAATGGCTGATGTATAGGAAACTTTACATTTCTCTATTTAGCTTTAGCAGGTAGGTGATATGGATCCAGTATAGGGTAACTTCTGGATGACTATAGGCTTGGATCAATATTCTATACCAAGTTTTCTTGGCAGACTTACGCAGTTCAAATGTACATTTAGTATTTAGACATTTAGCTTTAATATTTATTTGGGTCTTCAGAGAACCCCTACTAAAACTAATTTATTGGGGGTCAGTAGAAAAAAAAAGCCTCCTAAATTGATGGCCAGGGGAAAGAATGCCCCCTCTCCCCACCACCACTATGATAGATAGAATTCCAACCTTTATAGGCAACTAAAAACAACATTATAGTCATGCATTTGGCTTTACCAATTGGTGTTGTCCCCAGAACTAAGCAAACATCATCAAATAGGTTGTCTATCAGACATGATTTGAGGAAAACCACTGAAGGAACCCTGGTTGACAATGGCTAATGTATAGGGAACTTTAGATTTATCCATTTATCTCCAGCAGATAATGGATATGGATCTGGTATAGGGTAACTTCTGGATAACTATATATATATTGTATTATTAATCTATAACAAGTTTTCTTGGTAGACTTATGCAGTCGGATTGTAATGAGTACAGTATCCTTTCTCAACCCTTTTACTCCAGGAACCCCTAAAAAAATATTAGGCTGAGTCTACCATATGGCGTTGGCCCCAGAACCATGCAGGCATCATCAAAAAAGTTGTCAATCAGCCATGCTTTGAGGAACCCCAAGCAACCTCTGGGAGAACCGTGGTTGAGAATGGCTGGTTTGTGGACAACTGAAAAAACTATTACAGTCATTAGGCTTCTACAAAATGGCGGTGTTGGTACCAGAACTATGCAGGTTTCAATAAATGGGAGGTCAATCAGCCACAGTTCCAGGAACCCCTATCAATCTCTTGAGGAACTCTGGAAAGCCCCCTTATAACAGTGGATGGAATACGACCTTCATAGACAACTAAAAACATTCCATATGGTGTTGGCCCAAAAGGCATGTGGGCATCATCAAATAGGTTGTCCATCAGCCATAGTTTGAGGAACCCCAAAAACCCTATCAAGGAACCCTGGTTGAGCATGGCTGGATTGTAGTAAATTTTGGATTTACCAACAGTGGAAAAGTGACAAACTAACTTGGAATCACATTGAAGGGATGAGATTGAGCAGCTTGTTGTATAATTCTCACATTTGATGGTGGAATGAATGAAGTTCATGTGCTTGTGCAACCAATAGAAGCTACAAACAGGAATAAAAACGGTGAACTCTACACCCCGCAATTCAAAGTCACAAATATATTTTGGCCAAAGATGGCAGTAAAAATTTTCTATATTCATGACCCAATCCCATATCTAACTTTTGACTTGCAATCATTCCATCACACTTGAAAGTTTTTTTGTTCTGATTTTTGGGTACCAAAGGAAATTTGAAGAACTCTGATAATCTTTATCCACTTTCTGTCTTCTCCAATGCAGCCTTATATCTCAACACAATGGCTGAGACAAAAGTGCCACCCGCCAAAGCGAAATCTAAAGCAGCCTCTGGGGCCACAAGCAGCTACTACACCGACTCCCTGGGGTTTATGGCCATGGACAGCAATGTACCCGGCTTGTCCAATGTCATCCTGCAGAAACTGAACATGAGGAGCTTCGAGGAGTACAGGTGACTCCATATTGTCAATGTAATAAAGCTGAGCTCTGTTGTTACAAAGTGTTAGCATTTCATGTCTGTCTGCCATTCTCCACTATTACAGATCTGCAGTGGAAGGTAACAGTCTTTCTGCAAATTTTGGCATCAAATCATATGCAGAGATGTTTCAGAAGATGGAGGACACCTACAAATTCTGTGCTCAATGCAAGAAGCTACCGTCCAGTCTTTCCGGTGCCCATGGTATGAGACGCTGTAAAAGGTAAGTTCATCTCAGGCTCGGATTTGGCTTAATAGAAGACTTTTGACCATTGGTGTTGGGGTTGGCCTATGGAAAATTTAAGGAGCAATCTTATCATGCAGGGTGCGTCAAAAACAGGGTGCAGCTCTAGACCCAAAATGTCCACCTTTATTGGTCAGAAGTGGCTGTAGAAATTATAAATATTACCAGGTCACCCTATCTGGAGTGTAATCAGTGCCAATGGGATACCAGATGATGGGCATCTGGGTTCACTTTAAATACCCCCAAAGCAGAATGCCCCTTGAATGTATTCCAAAATGTCACTAGCTTAAGTTTTGAACCCTTCCTTGCAGGTGTCAGAACGTTTACTATTGCAGCTCGGAGTGTAACAGGGAAAACTGGCCGGTGCACAAGAAGTTCTGCAGGAAACTAAAACTGGCTGCCATTGACAGATTGGTGGAGTGGCTGATCTTTACAGGTGAGTTCATCAGAGGTAATTACAAAGAAAAAAAGTTTGGGTATGTAAATTTATTGATGTTACAAGGGTATGGCTGAAAAATGACCTCCATGCCACCCAGTAATGATGCCCTTGAAATATATATATATGGCACTTCATTTGGCTGCCAATAGATTGGTCATTTTGGCTGGCCAATCCTGAGATCTAAATGGCCCTACAAGAATGCAAAGGCAGGTTGGTACCTCTTCTTTGGTGCATTACACAATTAGCTTGGCCACCATGATTGCACCTAAATGAACTAGAACATTTTAAAATTTACAATGTATCTGGATATGTAAAGCACGACAAGTGCTTGGTCGACATACCAACTTTTATTAAAATTTATTAGATACTGGCATCTCATTTCTCCAAGGTGAAACAGTGGTAACTTGCCCCCATCCAGGGCATTAGAAAAACCACATGATGGATGGTTCTCACCATGGATCCTCGATAATGTGGAATAGTCATGGTGATAGGAACATGTCTAGGGTAGGAGATGAAAATACAAAGGAAAACCCAATGCTGCAGGAGAATTAAGAAGCCACCATGAAAATGTTCTCTTCTGAAAAAAGGGAAAATATTTGGAAGAATTACATAAATCATAAAATTGAAAGAGTTTGGCTTTTTTTTTTACTTTCACCAACTCAAGTGGAGGTTCTTCTGGCCAAATATTGAACAAGCAGAAATAATATTTTAATAAATTAGCAGGTCACCCCATCCAGATGGCCATCAGAGCCAATGAGGTACCAGAACTTCTAGTGCTCAGGACATACATTTTTCACATCCTATGATTGACTCCTGGGGGTGGAAATGTGTCCAGAGTAATAAAAAATTGGTATTTGCATAAAACCTTAAATCCAAACCTCACCCAAAACTTCTTCTGACCAAATACTGAATAACACACAGAAATAATATCTAAAAATATTAGGAAAGTTAGGTCCTAGGACCTGGCTGGACTTGATCTGGTTTGGAGAAGTGCAAGACAGAAGTGGGAAACCATGGTGGTGGTGGTGGGAGGGTAAAGCCTACCTTATGACAATTGGCAATTTTGGATCATTTTCTGTTTTTCACATAGGAGATATTCCTTTTGCTACCTTGCCTTGGACCATGCCCATTTCTAATGTGAAGACCTGGGATGACTGGTTTGCCATGCAGGAGAACCTTGAGGTGAAAATAGAAAACATCATGGCAAGCCGTTACATGGGGCTACTCTGGTCCAACTGTGGAAAGCCAAAACCTGAAAATGCAGAACTTCGAGAGTCTATCAAACGCTTGACAGCCGACTTCTTCACTAGGCCTATGACTATTGGTTTTGCTATGAACGCTTTCCGAGTCGATCCCTACACTGGTCCCATCACCGTACATGTGGTTGGTGCCTCTCACATTGAGACTTTGAACATCCGCGTCACAGACTATGACGATCTTGCCAAGATGTATCCAGGGAACCAGGGTCTGGAGGTGGTTATGGTGGGCCCGGAAGTAGTCAATGGCCCAGTGATGAGACCTCCGCTGACGGCTTTTGGCCCACGTGGGAAGGTCTACCTGAGTGGTTACAAAGCCCTATACCATGTGTTCTGGGAGACAATGGTGGAGAACAAACGAGCGGCAAGGCCTGATCTTGTGGTTGGCTTCCATCCAGGTATTTATTGCTATCTCTGTTCATCTGTGCATCGTGATACTTGATCCACCACCAATCAGGATGTGTGGAATGTAGAACTTTCAGAAACAGAACTCAGAAACAGAGCTGAAATGCAATCCAAAGCTTCTGTAGCCATAAAACTTTCTGTCAGAGCTTGTGAGAAAGAGGCATCGTGTAAAGCTGTATCATTAACAAGTGACAAAAGAATACGGGCTATATATACACTGCCAAAAAATATATGGTCATTAAAGAGAAAGGCTTACGTTGGGGCCAGTTCTATTTTTGTTTTGTTTTTTTTAGGGTTATATATTTCATAGTACTTGGTCCTGGTGTCCAACACTTTTTGGAAATTGTGGGTGATATCCCCATCCCTCATTGCCACCTTACAGGAATGCTTCAAAGGGCTGGAGGCAAGGTTGGACTGAAAAAAAAAACCTTTGGTGGGCCACAGCCCTATGTCCTATAAATCTGTGCCCAGTGGACTCCTGGCTGCTATACATACAGTTCCACTTTATCAGGAAAGCTATGGGTTCTGGTTGGCCCTTCTGCTCAATACCTTCCCAGTTACCGTTGGCTGGAGGCCATGTTCCGGGGACTTCTAGTTTTCCAGTGTTGAGGTATGGTGCCATCCCATGCACCTGCCATAGCGCCATATTTTTGTAAAAACCTAATTGAGAAAAAAAGGAGAAAGATGCACAGTTGGCAAAATAATTGTTTACAACATAATAATAAACTTGCTGACAAGGTAGGTCATCATTGGTCAAGCCCCATTCCACTGACTGGGGTATTAGACCAATAAACTATACATGAAAATCCCTTGATTACATCTTTTTGGTGAAAAAAATAATTAAAAAAAAACGAAAGAATGCTAGACGCCTCTACCCGACTCGTTGCACCTACTGGATTCTTCAGGGGTATTGTTGAGGGCACTTAAGTTCATATAGGTGTGGTTCACTTTTAGTGGGATTTCTAAAAGGCGGAAAAAGTCAAGGTAACTGGTGCTTTGAAAAGGTATACCTGTATAGATAAATACAGGGGTTAGGAATGATTGACAGAGGGATGCATCAATACCTCTGAAGAAGCCAGTAGGCGAAACGCTTCTGGTATAGAGGCGTCTAGCCTTCTTTTGTTATTTTTAGTTCTTTTTCTCACTAGAAACATGTAATCTAGGCATTTCCATGTATAGCTTATTGGTCACCCAGTCAGTCAGACGCGTTTCGCCTACTTTAGGGTATTGATGCATTCCTCTGCCAAGCACTCAGTTATTCCAGACCCCTGACTTATTTATCTTTACATGTACCTTTTCTTTTTCTCCCTTTTGGAAATCCCACTAAAACTGAACCTTTGCTAATTGAACATAGGAGCCCTCAACAATACCCCTGAAGAAGCCAGTAGGTGAAACGAGTTGGGCATGGAGGTGTCTAGCGTTAGTCATAGAGGTGTCTTTTGTTAGTTGCCTCATCAAGAAGATTTCCATATAAAGCTTAATGGTCTAATACCCTAGTCAGTGGAATGGGGCTTGACCAATCATCTATGACCTACCTTGTCAGCAAGTTCATTATTATGTTGTATGGATGCTATCTTTAAACAATTATATTGCCGACTCTAACACCCCATCTTTCTCCTTTTATTTCTCTATAATATTGCAACTCACATTCTTGTGAGTGGGGTTTGGTAAAACCAATCCAATAACGGAGAGAAGTCTGTTTCTCCTTTTCTTACCCTTAAAATTTTTGCAAAAACTATTTGATTTAGATTTTTTGTCAATATGGTATATTTTGGGTGGGAACTGTACCTAAAGCTGACCTTATATCTTAAAGTATGGTCAAAGCCAGGAGGCAAAAGTAGAAACCTTGTCCTTGCTGTCAGTGGCCAATGTCACCGGGAGAGAAACTGACTAAGAACCCTAGGGGTCTATATATATATAAAAGCAGTGAATCTGGCTTTCAGAGAAACATTTCCCGGTAAGGAATGCCACAGGTCAAGGTGTTTTTAATGGCAATGGTTGAACACGACAGGAAGTGAAGGGAAATCTCACTAAAAGATAGCAAAAACACCCAAAAAAACCTGGCAAATGTCCCCTACTGTATGCAAAGCTAAAAAAAATATTTTGGCTTTGGAAGCCGTATAAATCTTTGAACACATTATCACAGGATGAGCTCAGTGGTGCCAGGTTACCATCTGATACTACAAATTCTCCCAACTCAGTCATTACGTCTTTAGAAGGAGCCAAGCCATGCCACGAATTTATGGGCCGTGTAGAGGTTTAGCTAAGAATCTCCTGTGAAGCCCCTATTATGCGACCCTTGCCTGCCAGAATCGGTAGCTTGAATCCCCAGCACAGCAAGAAAGAGCCCAAATAATCTCCCAGTTACGCCAGTAAAAGTGTTGTGGAGATACTCGGGGACAGCTGTACATACAACATGGAGCCTGAGAGCCAGCCAGACAGGTGGTTAAGTGAGGTCACACGCAGCATGGATGGGCAGGGAATGGGAAATACTGGGGAATGCAGATTACACTTAGATTTACAGAGACTTATTGGGGATTTAACGATTGTTCTGGAGATTTAGAGGTTAAAGGATTAATCAGCGTAAATGAGAAACAGCAATAAAGAGTATCTAAACCTTAGGATATAAATGTCATATATTACAGATACCAGTCTTTAGTTTTTGTGGCTGTATTTGTTTACTTTTTCCTTTTTTTTTGCACCCCTATGATAAATGACCCCCTTAAGATTTGGTTTTACTTAACTGCAGTCCCGCTCTCTGCCTGCAGGTGGAGCTAGTGTACATGTGCAGATATGTAGAGTATAAAGGGAAACACTTTTTAGGACTAATAAGGAGTCCATTGGATAATCACAAACTCATCGTACTTTACATTTTGCAGGATTCCACGCGTCGCAGGGTCTGGCAGAAGGTTGGCTTCCCACCTTGCTTCTCCTGCGGGATTATAACATCCCCTGTCTCTTTACCATGTACAGGTAAGTGGAAAGAGGCAGTCCCTCCAACCAGGAAAGTGGCTGGAGGGCAGATTTAATGAAGGAGGCTGGAGGTCAGATTTAATGAAGAGGGGGATGAATGTCAGATTTAATGAAGGGGGCTGGAGGTCAGATTTAATGAAGGGGGTCTGGAGGTCAGGTTTAATAAAGAGGAGACTGGAGGTCAAATTTATTATAGAGGATGCTGGAGGGCAGATTTATTGAAGGGGAGGCTGGAGGTCAGATTTATTGAAGGGGGTCTGGAGGTCAGATTTAATATGGAGGAGGCTGGAGGGCAGATTTATTGAAGGGGAGGTTAGAGGTCAGATTTATTGAAGGGGGTCTGGAGGTCAGATTTAATATGGAGGAGGCTGGAGGGCAGATTTATTGAAGGGGAGGCCAGAGAGCAGATTTCATAAAGGGGAGGGTGGAGGGCAGATTTCTCTAGTGCCCCTTTGATTGCCAAGCAGTGCAGTCAACATTCTTGCTGAACCAATCTGAGATACAATTTATTATTTACACTATTTATTTGTAGTGAGTCAGGAACCTCAGGAGATGTTCCCATTGGAATCCTGTAGGAAAATAGCTAGGGTTCCAATGACATAAAGTAAGCCTTACCTACCCTCCATCCCCCGTCCAGTAGAAGCACCTATTCAATGAAAGCACTCTCATTGGACAGGAAAAAAACAGATAGGCAGGGCTTAAGCACAGGAGTGCAAAGTCAAAAATGGAACCCTAATTTGGATTCCTAATGGAACTGCCAATGGACCTCCAATGGTGAGCATCTCCCTCCCCACACCAGGGCCAAGTGCTGGTTTTGCCTGCAGGGTTATGAATTTTAAAGATTTACCATATTCACAATCTTGAAGGCCTCCTTTGGTCCCTATTGATGCCAACCCATACCATGAAGGACCACCGACCCTCCATTGTAAGGGAGGTCATTGAGGGCACACTGGCTTCCCCTAAACCTATCAAGCTCCCAAGAAGTAGTTGGGGGAAGTCTAGATCAGTCAACCAAGATCAGTACCAGGTCCTCTTCAGGTCCAGGTCCTCTTCCTCTATTCATCACAACTGCCTAAAATACAAACAGATCAGATCTAAATTTGGGTTGTCAACTACGCTTCTCCTGGTACTGTTGGCTTGGGACTGCTTGTTCTGGGGCAAAGGGGCTGTTGGCACCTCTGCCATATAAGTAGGATCAATGAGAACTTTGTTGAGGTTGTCAATGCAGATTGGCATGACTTTCCAAGTACGGCCCCCATATTTTCTTGGTTTGGCCCAAGTTTTGGATGAGAGAATTCTGAAGTGGTAATGATATGTTCCCGGTGACTTGTCCGGGCACAGCTTAGCAGAAGAGAGCTGCAAATATTAAGGTTGAAGATATTTCATAGTTCATATTAATAATATATTTTCTGGTTTGTTTTCTAGAAGGATAGTTCATTATTTATTAAAAGTTATTTTCTATTTCATTTTTGTGTTGGCTTATTATCTACCCTGTGTCATATGACCGGCTTGAGGAGCCGATGTTCAGCCATAGCTGCCAGGATAGGGATCCATCTGGTAACATTCCAGGTTAGCTTCCGAGAAAGTTGATGTTCTCATGTCATTATTTGACCCTCAAAGGGGGTCACAATCTAATTTCCTTACCATAATCATGTGTCATTAACACAGTCTAAGAACAATTAACCTAACTGCATGTTTTTGAGATGTGCGAGGAAACCGGAGAACATACAAACTCCATGCAGATAGTGTCCTGGCTGGGATTTGAACCTGGGACTCCAGTGATGCAAAGGTCAGAGTGCTAACCACTGAGCCACTGAAATATCATTATCAGTAAAGAAGATCCCCTTACATTGCTAGTTAGTGACATATGGACCCTCATACATTGGTGATCAGTAGAGAAGAGTCCCCTTACATTGATGGTCAGTGGAGCAAAGTCCCTTTACATTGCCTCTTACATTGCTGGTCAATGGATAATGGTGCTCATATATTGACGGTGAATGGATATTAGCCTTCTCACATTGATGGTGAATCGAAAATGGCGCCCTCACATTGATGGTGAATGGATACTGGTGCTCTCTTACATTGATGGTGAATGGATAATGGCGCTCTCCTATTGATGGTGAATAGATAATGGCGCTCTCTTACATTGATGGTGAAAGGATAATGGCGCTCTCACATTGATGGTGAATGGCTAATGGCGCTCTCTTACATAGATGGTGAATGAATAATGGCTCTCTCTTATTGATGGTGAAGGGATAATGGCACTCCCTTACAATGATGGTGAATGGATAATGGCACTCTCACGTTGATGGTGAATGGATAATGGTGCTCTTACATTGATGGTGAATGGATAATGGCGCTCTCACATTGATGGTGAATGATTATTGGTGCTCTTACATTGATGGTGAATGGATAATAGCACTCTGTTATTGATGGTGAATGGATTATTGTGCTCTTACATTGATGGTGAATGGATGTTGGTGCTCATATATTGATGGTGAATGGATAATGGCACTCTCTTATTGATGGTGAATGGCTAATGGCGCACTCTTACATTGATGGTGAATGGATAATGGCGCTCTCACATTGATGGTGAATGGATAATGGTGCTCTTACGTTGATGGTGAATGGATGTTGGTGCTCATATATTGATGGTGAATGGATAATGGCTCTCTCTTTTTGATGGTGAATGGATAATGGCGCTCTCTTACATTTGATGGTGAATGGATAATGGCGCTTTCACATTGATGGTGAATGGATAATGTTGCTCTTACATTGATGGTGAATGGATAATGGCGCTCTCACATTGATGGTGAATGGATAATGGTGCTCCTTGTTGATTATCAATGAAGAAACATCCTCTTACAATAGTGGCCAAGGGAGTGACAACACTTTTATCTTGGGGGTCAATGGGAAGAGCAGCATACTTAACGGCTAAAAAGCTCATTAGTGACAGAGGGTACTTACTTGAGAGACACAAAGATGGGTTCCACTGAGAACCAACACCACTGGCTCTGCCGAGGAACATTGTTACCATAGCTTTGCAGACTCTCATATAGGAGATCAGTCTTCCACTGCTCAATGATCAAGGAACCCCAAGCAAGCTCTGGGGAAACTCTGGTTAGGAAAAGTGGCTCCGAGAGATGACTATGATCAGAGGGAGTTCTGGCCCTACTGGGGAGCTGTTTGAGCCTGTACCCACCATAGGTGAAACAAAGGATTTACAGAAGCCTGGATGAAAACTAGAGGAATGTATTTTGAAATGTGTAAAAAAAATTGAGATATGGGTAAGATTTAAATAGTAATGTATTTTGCCAACACATATCAAGAATATGCAGTTTGTATACTCTGCCACTAGGTGGCGCCGTGGCCTTTGTGTTGCTGAGCAGGCTCCAGCTCCAAAGAAGTCAATTCAAGACATTCTTAAAGTGGACCTGTCCTCATATATATTTTCATTTTAAAACATGCATACCAAACATGTGCCAAAAATGTGCAAGTGTAAAACTTCCAGGTATTTCTTACCTTCCCCAGTTCTCCTTCGGGCAATCCATTATTCTTTTTTTCTTCAAGAGAAGGGCACCATCTTTGTTCAGGTTTTACTATCAAGGTTCTGATCACAGTTATGTCACCTCAGGTGCCTGTGGGGTTGTTTTCTGTGCTCGCAAATGTCTGGTTCAGATCAGGTCCTGCTGCAGCCTCCTATTGGTGGAGAAAAGACTGAGCAATTGCTTCCTTCAGCCTGCAGCAAAATGATGACCTAATCTCAGCCCAGGCAAAGTCACAGGTCAGCATCTCAATGAGAGCTTTTTGATAATAAAAAAGTTGAAAAAATGATTCTTTTGTATATTGTGACATATAAGGAATGATTCACTAAAGGAAATAAGGCTGTTGACTTAGCAAAGTGATCGATCACTCTGAATGTAAATGTAGAGAAAACTTTCCCCATATTCAGAATGCCCATTCACATGCAAGGAAACATGATTTTTTTGCTTGCACATGATTGGATAGCTGAAATCAGCAGAGCTTCAGCTCATTCACTAAGTGAATTATTTCTGATAGAATAATAATTCTCTGCATGTGAACAGCAAAGTAAATCAAATCCATATTGTCAGCATTTTTTCCCAGCAGATGTGTAGAGCAAAGCAACAATCTCAAGCCAGATGACTGTTGCCAGAGACGGACAAGTGTGCGTGTGCATTGTTCATCAATCCGTCCTGGTTGATTGAAGAACGACTGAGTGGTAACGACCCTTGGACTTTGCTATGGGGAGAGCACAGCAGGGTATGGTCACTCATTACCGTCCCCTCTCTATAGAACAGAATAATGCTGTATGTACAGCTCTCCTTCCTTCTTGATAATTTCCAGCAACAGAAATCTCTATGGCAGCTTAGTGACAGGTCCACTTTAATAACAATGGACTCCTTGTGTACCTTAGATCTCACCACATATATTAAAACCATTCAATCATTCAAGTAGCTCAGCTGTTATAAATGATTTTCCTTTATTTCTTACTGAAAAGTCTCACATTTTACTTTTGTAGTTAAAGCTACATATAATTCATTGAGTATTTAACTAATTTATTTCAGAATACCAAAGAAAAACCATAAAATGGTAACACATAAATAAAATACGAAATATGCCATATCAATGATAAACATGGGATTTCTCTCTCCTTTCATCTGAATGGCTCAGGGCTCACAAGAAATATACAAGAAATGTGTTGGCTTTTGGAAAATTAATATCCAGCATAGGTAAAGAAATAGAAAGAAATGATAAATGATTGTCAATGATACAACTCAATGAGCTGATGAACACTTGGCTGGGAGGTGGAAACGTTGTCAAGTGAAGAGCTTTGTTTTTGGATCGTCACACGATGGAGATCCCGTAAACTTGGCTTTTATGTCCACAAGATAATATCCTTTGACCTAATCTAAAGTTGATAGTCCAGCTTTAACTTGGGGGTTCCTCTGATTCTAGTTTGATTTATAAGGGGATCGAATTCCCTTCAGGGGAATAAGTTCCAACTCAAGAGGTAAGCCATGTCCCTTCAGAACCCCGATGAATCCATTACTGAGGAGCTCTCACTGGATGGAGATTGGCTCGTAGACGAGGTTGGGCTCCAAGTAATGTTGGACGCATATTACTGGATTGGTGCATAATATTGATCTATATATTCTAGATATGAATCCTTTACTCAGTTACCATCGTGTACTCATCAACCTGGAAAGCCAATGGATGGATTGGTACATGACCACCACCATTGGCTGGTGAATATTGGGAAACATTTTCAGCTGAATATTGACTGCTGGTTGATGAGTCCACAATGGTTACCGAGGGGTTGGAGAACAATGAGTACAAGGGTTTTAAATTCTCCCCTTTTGGGAATAAGTTCCATTGAAGTCGTAAACCCTGTCCCTTCAGAACCCCATTGAAGCCATTACTGAGGTACGGAGATTGGCTCATAGACAAGGCTGGGTTCCATGGTTACATCATGCACTCATCAACCAAGAGAGCCAGTGGATGGATTGGGTGCATGACCACCACCATTGGCTGGTGAATATTGGAAAACATTTCAAGCTGAATATTGTCTCTGCTAGTAATGTAAAGGATCCATATCAAGGGGATATATTCTTTACATGGTTACTATTGTGCACTCATCAGCCATTATGCCAATATCCATTTGGAAGCAATCTCCAATATTCACCAACCAATGGCGGCAAAGCCCTGTTATAGTGTGTCCCTCTGGTTCAAAAAACCAAGAGAGCCAATATTCACCTGATTCTGGATTGAATTCTCTCCTTTTGGGAATAAGTTCTTTTAAAGATGTAAGACATGGCCCCTCACATCCCCAATGAAGCCATCACTGATAACTCTCATTGGATGAGGAAAGAGACGTGGTTGAGAATAATCCCCAAGTAGTGCTGGTTGATAGGTGCATGACCTCCATCATTGGCTGGTAAATATTGGAAAACATTTCGAGCTGAATATTGACTCTGCTGGTTGATAAGTGCACGATAGTTACCATGTAAAGGATCCATATCAAGGGGATCATCACTTGAAAGCAATCTCCAATAGTGACCAGCCAATGCCAGCAAAGTTGTGTTGATAGTGTGTCCCTCTGGTTCTGGTTTTACTTTATTATTAGGGGATTGAATTCTCCCCTTTTGGGAATAAGTTCCATTAAAGATGTTAACCATGGCCCTTCAAAACAATGAAACTATTACTGATAACTGAGGTGCTCTCATTGGGTGGGGATAGGCAGGTGGCAAGTTTAGCTCCAATTTTAGCTCCAATGCTGGCCATACTCTAGTTGATGGGTGTATGACCACCACCATTGGTTGGTAAATATTGGAAAAGATTTCCAGCTGAATATTGAGTCTGCTGGTTGATAAATGCACGATGGTTACCATGTAAAGGATCTATATCAAGGGGATATCCTTTACATGGTTACCATTGTGCACTCGTCAGCCATTGTGCCAATATTCACTTGGAAGCATTCTCCAATATTCACCAACCAATGTGGGCAAAGCCATGTTGAAAGTGTGTTTCTCTGGTTCAGAAACCCAAGAGAGCCAATATTCACCTGAGTCTGGATCAAATTCTCCCCTTTTGGGAATAAGGTCCATTGAAGACATAAACCATGGCCCATCAGATCCCCAATGAAGCCATTCCTTTGGTGCTCTCTCATTGGATGGGGAAAGGCAGATGGATAAGGTTTCGATTCAAGTAATGCTGGCCATTCACTGGATGACCACCATCATTGGTTGGTGAAGATTGGAGAGCATTTCTGAATAATGGCTCTGCTGGTTGATGAGTGCACAATGGTCACCATGTAAACGATCAATATCAAGGAGATCATTGTGCACTCATCAGCTATTGAGCCAATATTCACTTGAAATTCTTTTTTACTCACCAGCCAATGCAAACAAAGCCATATTGATAATGTACACCGCAAAAAAAGGCCCCAAGGCTTGGTGGTTTATCAGAGATTTATCACAAACCTAGCACTACTAGCTCCTAGACAGGACTAGTTTTATGAGCATGGGAAAATATCTGACAGGTACACTTTAAAGAATAGTTCTAGGTCAATAAATTGAATTTTCTTACATTTTCTTTGAAAATGTCAGAAAATGTCAATCCAATACTACTACCAATTACCAGAGAAATGACATTAAAATTCGGCTGTATATTAATCAGTGGGCCATTGTCTATGGATTCAATTGACTTGCCTTCTGTTGTAACTCCAGGGACAGTTTTAGACAAATTGGGGCTCTTGGGAAATAAAAAGTGGGGGCTCAAATGCACAGCATTCCAGCTCTCTGCCTATCCTGCCATTCTGTAAATTGGGGCTCTAGTCTCTCCCCTCCTATTATGTGTTATTTCCCCTACCTCCTAGATTTTAATCTCTTCGGGGGAGGGTGCTCTCCTCCTGTGTCACTGTCTGTATTCGTCTGTCATTTGTATTGTATGTCATCTGTCAACCCCTATTTAATGTACAGCGCTGCGTAATATGTTGGTGCTATATAAATCCTGTTTATTATTAATAATAATAATAATAATAATAATAATATTAATAGAGAAGGTAGGGGTGCCGGGCATTAGCCCATTTCACCCTACCTGCTTGGAGCCAAACCCCGCCCCCCTGTCATTTCCTGTCCAATGAGAATATTTCAGTGGTCATTCTTCTCGGAAAATTTACCTGCCTTAAAAAAAGGTAATGCTGGTTAGCCATATAGCACAGCAAGATATGGGACACTGTGTATGTGCACTATTTTACATATCTATACATGTATATTTAAATAATTACCTGGTGTAGAATTTATTTTTAAATTAAAAAATATCAATAATAACAGCATATAAATCTGAAACCAAGCATTCCACCAAAGGACCAGATACTGATTGACAAGGAATATGGCTGTTGAGCACAATTTACTCCCCCTTTGTAGATTTAAATTTTACAAGTTCCTAATGATTCGACACTAGACATCTTCTTCGTACTTTGATTTCGGACTCTGCTAAATCAGATACATAGCCGTACAGATCAAATGGTTCAGTATTTATGGAAGATCCCCTTCCCGCTTGTAGGAGAAGAAGCCAACTCTCCTTTTGCCTAAGTCAAGGTAGACCACCTGTGTCTATTCCATCGTAGGGTTGACTTCTTCATGTCAGAGTCCATGAGGATCATTTTGGGTCTTCCCATAAATTGGGAAGGACTGGCCCATCTTTTGGGAGTGAAGTAGAAGACTCCAACTGTTGATTTCAGCTGTCGGTATTGGTGGGCGAGAGGTGATTGGAAGGTCCGTTGGCTCGTTCTCTAAGTTCTGGTAGAGTAAGTGTGTCCGGGGCTGAGGTCTTGCGTGGTCTTTCTTTGGGCAGGGAGAGAAATTCTGGAGGCTCACCAGTGATAGGGGTGGCTGGGGCACTACGGATAGCTGGGCACTGGGTTTCTGCGGTTATGGTGATGGTTGGGGCAACTGGTCCGATTTTCTCATTGGTGGCAGCTTGTGTCTCCTTCTCATACTCCCGAACCTCTTCCATGGTCATTCCTGTGGGGTAAAAACAGTCATTCGTTTATACAGGGAGACTCAAAAGCATTCTAAGTTTCTCTAAGCAGATGTAAGTTTCTGTTAATGTAGGGACATCCCCAGAACTTTATCACCCAAGAACCCTTTCCTACCCGGGACATATTTCTCACAAGGCCACTTAGGTCATAACCTAGAGTGCTGTGGGTACTATAGACGACATTTGTACTGCTATCCTGGTTGTAGTATTATCATTATAATACACAGGGGCAGACATAGGGAGGTGAAAAGTGCATTGCATGAGGGTCCTGGGCCCTTCTTAGCCAACAGGAGCACCCAAGGTGGTCTAAAATCAGTTCAGTGGGGGGAGGCCAAATCAGTTTCACACAGGGGCCCACTGTCGGCTGTGTCTGCCACTGATAATACATAAAAGTGCTTAGCATCGGGCTTTTATGACCACAACCTCCATGGTTGCTACCAATGACCATCCACTATCATCATGGCCACTCTCCAATATTTAACCCTAAGGAAGCTGGCCTAGGGAAGAAAAAGGGACAAAAAGAAAAAAATGTGTGTGGGCAGGCTGAAGGAAGTGAAGGTGCCATTGTTGTTTTGTTGAGATGTGTAAAGGGCATGTGGAAAGGGCAGTAAGGAAGGGATTAGGCAGAGTTCTGTAGTCCACAACTTGGTCCGGCAACACTAGTTGGGATTTCAGTGCAGGAAAGACACAGCGTTGTCAGCTTAAACAGGAAGTTAGGAGATCATTGGGTTCCTGGCACATCAATGAGTATTCTTTTGTGCTTGCTGCATTTTAAATAACAAAAACATGAAGAAATATGCATGTGGAGACAGTACATCTGATTGAGATAGCAGCAATTAGGTATACTGTCCCCAAGTCCCCTGCCACCTCCAAACCGCAGAGCTGAGCAGTGTGTTTATACCCCCACTGGGTGCACTTCTGGTTCATCGTACCCTCTACACGTCCTGTTCTTCACAGCAGTAGAGCGTTTTGCCCCAAGCACAGTCTGCATTGTTCCTAGAAATTGCCCCGTTGTTTTATTTGTATTGCCTTTCGTTTTATGATATCTGTATCGGGCTCGCTGTGTGTTTTCTTTAACTTTATTAAGTTACTCTACATTACTGCGTGTTCTTGTACTGCCTCCAAGGTATCATTGCTATATTGATTCACCAGGCTGATCATTCTCTTGGCACCTGCTGGAAGTTGGAATTGTGCTAAATTTAAAACATCCTACGTAAAGCAGAAAGAGAGATGAGTCTCAGGAGTGCAGGCTCCAGTTTTATTCCCTCCAGCGAAATTTCGTGACGTAGCTTTGCATGGTTATCAGGAGGGGTTGCAGGTCTCTGAGATGGAGCTCGTAATCTTCTTTAGCAGAAAAGTCTTTTACGCCTTGGCTAAGGGAGACCAGAGAGAGGGGATGGGAAGGAACTTCCGTTTTCCTCTGGCCAGCACTAATATTTGGCTGCACTGGTGTGGGGCTGAGTGGCAGTCAATGAGGGCCACAGATGGGGGCAAATGATGGGCATTTTAGAGTTATTGGCCATCTATTTAGCCTGGTGATTCGTGGAGGAAAATCATTCACAGCCTGGCCAACTTTATGACCATGAGTGAAGCTGATGATGGAATATATAAAGCTGTGTGCCAATGAACCCTTGACAAAATCAACCCCTGTTCACCAAGTCCACCAATAGCCTTTGGCACCATGGTATACTATCCTTACTCTACTTGTCAATTCTGAGAAAGAGCCTCTTGATTGCTTTTGTCCCCGCAAGACAAACTATCCCAGTTTTCCATTGCCCTCTGATGCCTACAAACCCTCTTCAACATACAATAACCCATTTTTACCAATCAGAATGTACTGTTTTGTTCTGCTCTTATCTGATGAAATCTTATTGGCTGCTGGGGGTTACAATCACAACATGAGAAAAAAATGGCTGGACCTTTCATTGCTGACTTTTTGGAAGGGTCAGGGATGTAATTTGAATCATGGCTCTACTACCTAATAAGTCAGTGACTAGGGACCGGGTCTCAGTCAGACCTTGGCAGCTACAAACTTGTTAAAGGTCATGGACTATACAGGTAGTGAAGCCAAACTGACAGGCCTGCAGCTTGTAAGTGAGCAATATTTGCTCTTGTGCTTCACTTTATTGGGTATATAAAGGAGAGTTAAGGATTGGGGACATCAGAGTACCCATGGTAACACCCATGACTTTATGTTAGAAAAGATTAAATAAATCAGTCATTGGGCCTGATAATCACTCCTGACAGTATTAAATAGGATTTTTTAAAGCTAAAGCAGTACACTTAAAAATCCAC
Source organism: Pyxicephalus adspersus (assembly GCF_032062135.1). Classification (NCBI taxonomy): domain Eukaryota; kingdom Metazoa; phylum Chordata; class Amphibia; order Anura; family Pyxicephalidae; genus Pyxicephalus; species Pyxicephalus adspersus. The sequence continues at coordinate 9,083,382 of NC_092864.1, forward strand.
CTAATTTAAAATTTCCTGCCCGGGTCCTGCCTACCTGCCTGCACAGTCCCGCTCTCCGGGCACGCCTTTGCAAGCAAATGCCCGGCCACTTTCTGCTTCCTCTAGCATCACGTAAAACGTTCACACGCTGGGGACGCAGATGCCGGCCAGGCATCGCCAGCTTGCACAGATGCCCGGCCCTCATCGGCAGGAGAAGAAGATGCTGACATCGCTGGAGGACGCCGCGGTTACCGCTCCAACCTGAGCTACACTCGGGAATACCCCCAGGGAGGTTAATAAAGCTTTCCAAGACTGGACATAATAGACTGTCATTGGAGAAGCTAGGTGATCCAGCAAATCCTGGAATGGATCTGGTCTAGGATTGAAAACATTTACCATTTATTAGCCAATGAAGAAGAAAGAAATCCAATCCATGTTGGCTATGTTCTTCTATGATAATCTATCTTCTCCAATTTTGGAGAGCTTTTATAAAACAGAATCATTATACCTATGGCAAGTAGATCACATCTTCATGGTCTCCAAAGAGTTATAAGAAGATGATTCAGTTTACTAATTCACCAGTCATAGGTTACCAAAGAGCATGAAGAGCTGTAAAGGGACACTTACCGTACCACTCATCTACCCATGCAAAGGCTTGCCGATGGCCAACGATCAGAAGGTCCCGAATAACCTAATAATGTAAAGGAGAAGATATCAGAGTGGTGGTTTCACATGACACATCTAAAACTGGCCATGAACGAGGCAATTTAATGGTGCAGTCAGGATTCTGATTCCATTTTTCTTTTTCATAAAGCATATCAAGACATAAAATAATAGCTTTGCTCTGACCTAATGAGAAAAATGCACCCACCACATCAAAGGATTGGTAGGCTGCTATTCCATGTTTGTTCCTGGATTCAGATACGCATTACTGACCTACATACAAAAGTGTTGCAAACAGCCCATGGTCACGTGACACAAGATAAGGACCATGAGAACAAAGCCTTCACCCACCTTGTGCACAAAATGCTCCACTCGCGTCTGAAGGCCCCACACCTCGAACTTGACATTGACTAATTTATAGGAGCACATAATGGGCTTTGTTTGGCACCTCCATCCTTCCTGAAGAGGCCCTCGGCCCGTCTTGGCGGAGTTGAAATGTCTCAGATCCTGCAATGGAGAGAGGGAAGAATGAAGCGGTCCCTTTGTGTCAGCCTGACATCGCAGGCCTTGCTCTTCCAACATTTCCTGAATATGAATTAGAATTAAATTAGAAATAGATGGAGTGCTGATAGCGGGAAGGAGTGCGCCGCCGAGTCTAGTAATGAACTCTTCTCAGAATAAAGCTTTCTTTACCCAGAATCCTCCTCTCCATGTGTTATAGCTAATAAGCTAAAGGGCGATGGGCAGAAGTGGAAAAACCGCACACAAAAGCGCATAAAATGTGATAATAATCTACCTACAGCAGGCATGGGCAAACTATGGCCCAGTGGGCTTTTTAATCCAGCCCGCTTTTATACTTTATTTAGATCAGTTATTACAAACACTCTCCGTCCATCTGGCCTGGCCCATCCGTCCAATTTTAAAACTCATTGTGGCCCCTGAGCCAAAAGGTTTGCCCACCTCTGGTCTCCAGTGTGGTGAGATCTTGTTGGGTGCCATGGGTAAAGCCTTACTATGGAGACACCTCAATCTGCAAGTTAAGGGTAGAAGGGAGACATTTTTGTCATTCTGGAATCAGAAAACACAAATTTTCTTTAATCTGGAGACAAACCAGGTGCAAATGAATGGCGGGAAGAGGAGCTTCTGGGCATTTCCTAGTGGCAGCTGCCCCCCAGCCCAACTGTTGGCTGGTTCCTAATGAAGCAATATTCAATATTCCACAGCAGAGGCCACCAAACCATTCACTATTGCCCCCATTCTTTATGAGGTTGGCCAGGCCCATTCTTTCCTATGGGCATCCATGGGTAGGATGCAGAATCTCAACCATGGGCATGGTTCATGGGCCCGTTGTAAGTGAACTGAAACCTTACCACTCCCTAAAGCTCCCATGTTCACCCCACCACCTCAAACCCTATTGATTTTGTCTTACCCATATGAACTGCCAGGTGCTGCAAGTAGCACCCGGCGACCGCCTGCCACTGCTTATCATGGAAACATTCTCATTCATTTCAATATTAAGTGGCATGGGGTAGCGGGCGGTGCAAGTGCCCTGTAACCCCTACCTGTGTGAACTTGCAACCGTTGCATTCATTGTAACAAAAATTCACATAGATTGTGATGGTTGCAGGGATTCCCATAAATAGTTCTGGGTTCCATTAAAAAACTTCTTGGACTCCCCTCCCCAATGTGTGCAACTTCCATCCTTGCAAAAGTCAGCTTTAATTGGGACTGGTACAGAAATACCCTTTGTGTGTTTAGTGTGACCGGTTCTCTTTAAGGGCTCATTCATCGCATTACTGGCATGGCATATGTTGCATTAGGGAAGCCCATTTAACCCAGTTGTTCCTATTACTCTTTTTAAAAAGTAGTAGTAGTACAATAGAATGTGTTGCACTTGCAAGGTGCATTCCGGGTACCTGATATCAATGCAGTGCACCAACACATGAAAGGTGCATTGCCACTTGTTATGGTAACGCATGCAGTTTTGCATGTAAGAGCATGCATTGCTGCAACACATTAGTGTAAATGAACCCTAACAGTTTCTTTTGGCTTTTGTATCACCTGATTCACCATGAACACCAATTCTCTTTGTGTCACCCACCTCGGTACTCCTGTAATATCTCTCCGGGATCTCCTCATATGCAATGTCCAGATGAGTCACCTCATGAGAATCCTCCGCCGAGTCTGAATTAAATATCTGAAAAAGATAATCAGACGTCAGTCTTAGATTTTATGCCTTATTGGCTAAAGGCTACAACCAGTCGGTGACTGGGCAGTGATGGAAGAAGCGGCACAGAAATGATCTAATGTTGCTCAGCTCGCTCTGCCTTAATTAGCTCTTTGTGCTGCTTCTCCCTCTCACACTCCAGCCCTGCTAGCTGTTAATGATCACAGATCTGTGTTGTCTTTGATATCTGACAGCTTTAAGCCAGCAGTGAGAGATCAATTTTATTCTGTCAATAAGCCTGTTATAAAATTGGACTTTGCCCACACAATTAAGAGGAAGCTGACTTACACTGTCGTTATCTCCGCAGTCATCAGAATATCTCGTCTCAATGTGGATGGAGAATTTCGGGAGGAAGGAGCACTGCGTTGTGGAAAAAAAAACAATTACATTATAGGTCACTGCTGTAATAAAATGAGGGGAGGAGTTTGAGGAAGCGGTCCAATCACTGGGGAAAAAATAATGATTGATTGGAAAAGTTTATTCTAACTGACTGACTTTATTTGGACTCTGAGCTGCCTTGGCCAGGGAGCCTCAGGCAGAGGAGGTGGAAAGGTTTACAAATGCACCAATCTTTTTGGATTTGACAAATGTGCCCTATCAGCTGATGACGATATTGCGCCTTAAAATGACATCATTACATTATGGATCATTTAAAGTCAGGGTGCTGCCAGAGACAAATTGTTACTTTACTGCTGCTCTGCTCAAATTTAATTTATGGGTGAATTACTCCCCTCCCACATGACATTACTGGTAGCTGGTGATTGGCTGCTCAGGCATTCACAGCTGTTCCTCAGGGGCGGGAACAACTGTATTTCTGTTTAAGCTTCAAGATGCAATCTCCAGCATACACGCTTGATAAATCCCAACGGCTAAACAGAGGGATGAAAAGGTAAATGGTGACTATAAGGTTGGCTCCTGCTCTGATGGGGATCTGGTCAAGTTTTTACTCCAAGATACCTATAAGATATCACTTTTTGGCAAAATCTGCATATCCATGTGTTCTTAACTGTAGGTAGACCAGCTCCTTCTCTATCAGACATGCAGTGACATAGTAATATCATCAAGGTGCAGCACTCATAAAGGAAACCTGGTGACATTTATAGGTAAACAATTACTGATCAATGGGGGAAGAGAAGACTGAGGAAATGCTTCTTTCTTCCTGCAGCAAACTGGTGACATCATCTTAGCCTGGACAAAGTCACTGAGCTGGAGCTCAATTACTTCATTTGTATATATTCCAAATTGTACTGCATTGGTTTGAAAGTAAGCAGAAAGGACACTTACTGTGTATTCTGTGGCCCCATGTGATCCGATGTGAACAGAAGGATGGACAGAGAGGGGTCAGTGTGTAGGAGGATGACCAGTGTAGAAGTATTAAAGATACAGAGTTCAGGCAGAATAAAGGAAAGGAGAGAGGAAAAAGAAGCATGCGATTAGTAGGTTATATCTGTTATATTTTGTAATTTTGGTTATACCATGCAGATCAGATATAATAGGTACAAGCCTTTCAAATAATAGTATGGTGCCCCCTTCTGTACATTTACATACAGCACAGTGTATTAACATAATTATCCTAGATTTAATCTGTACAAACAATACATCACAATACAGATAGTACCAAGTAATAAATCTGTTCTGGGTAAAATACCATGCGGTTGTCTGAAAATGTCCTCCTAATCATAAATAGCTTGTTTTACCATTGAATCTGCACTCAACAGTTTCATCTACCTCTTTAGAATTGTGCTTTGCTGAGTTCCAGGATCTGTGATCATTCTCCTATTATATTTTAATAATGAACAAACTTTTTTCAGCACAGCTGAAACACTGTAATAGCTGAATATGGTAAAAAGAGACTGGAGCACCATCTAGTGGCTGATTGAAATAATACAATACAAAACCAATATGCATATATATTTTCAAGGATCATAGAAAAAGTTTTTTTTTTAAACCTATTAAAAAAATGATCTTTTGAAACCATGGACATTTCTCTATCAGCTTTACTTGCTTTCGTTTTGCTATACTAACATATATGATCATTGGTTTGGACATGTACAGGCCTCACAATAGGGCAGATGTTCAGATTTACCTGTCACTGTGTAGGGGTAATAATTCCAGGCCTTCTCACAGACGTAAAACATCCTGGGAACCACTGCCCGGGCCCATCCAGGTAGCTTGCTGCAAGAGAGAAGGGAAAGGTTAGAGGGCGAGTGATGGAGTCAATGGTGGACGTAGCCAACATTGGGCTCCTGTGCAGGACTGACTTGGGCCCCCCTCTGCTAAACTGACTTGGAGACCCTATGGGGGTCCTTGTTGGCTGCGGAGGGTCTGGGGGACACTTTGCGCCTCCCTATGTCTGGTCCTGGATGGAGAGATCTCATTGTACCAATGATGACCCTTCCCAAGGTAACAATGATGGGAAAGGTTTCTTTTTTTTGAAATCGCTGCAATACACGACATGAGGGATCTGATTGGCGGTCAGGAAACCATTATTGATATAACCATGTTTTCCTGGCACGTGATACCCGGCGCTCTGTTACACAAGCCGTAGTTATGAAGAAAAATCGATAGAAATTGATTTCAGAAGTGACATATAACACCAACTAACCGCAATAATGGATCGGCGTTATCATATTTAACACGATCTCAGTGTGACTTCCAATACTAGGAAAATTCTGGGGATTTATTCCTTAACAACAACAGCAGCGATGTAACGCCTTATGTAAAAATGTCCTGTGCCTTTAAATCGATTCACCGCGGAAAGCTGGAAATGTTCTAGAACAATATGAAATGTTGAAGAAATCACTTTTTTGGACCTGCGTGGTTCTGAAAAGACTAGCTATGCCTATTGCAATGACGCAGGCTGCCTCGTGCAGGGTGGACCACCCAGAATGCAGCCGGCAAAAAAGCTGCGACCTGGCCAGTGCCGAGCAATGTGGACTGGCCAATAATCAGCAGTGGAAAATGCTAAAAATACAAATCACTTTGTATTTATTCACATTTCACGGTGAATATGCTTTGCAGCTCCTCCCAAAGTCTATGGTTCATCGGTGCCCATACTGTAAAGGTTTTTACCCAATTCAGATCTGTGCAATCTGTTGTATTCATTTGGAATATTCTTGGGTGACAACTTATTATGCGTATAGGTGTCCCTGAATGTGACAGAGGAGGTAAGTGACCCTCAGTTTTGGATCTCCAATGGATGATAAGGCTTTGCTCATAATATGGGAGCATTGTGAAGAATGTGGCGGGTTGCTCTGCCCATTTATGTGATTACATCGCATTCATGGAAGGCATGCTGCATTTTTTTTAAAAGTATAGGGCATAGGTGTTTGGAGTTTGCATGGGTTTCCTCCCACATTCCAAAAAACATTGGCTCCCCCCAATTGACCATAGACTGTCTTAATGACATATGATTATGGTAGGCACCTGACTATGGACTTTGTACAGTGCTACATAATATGTTGGTGCTATATAAATACTGTGTAATAATAAAAAAAAGGCATGGCTGTTATTGCAATGTAGTACATTGGTAATTAACAATAAATTTCAATCCAATGCATGTGATGGAGTTATTGCAACATTTCTTGCATTGGTTAATTCATTATGTGAATAAAGCTTTATAGCTGATGCTGCCATTGCTATGCAGATCATCCTCGCTTGACCTCCCCTCCCCCTCCATAGAACAGATGTTTTGTTGCAGATATAAGTCATTAGAAAATCCTGTATTGGGAAAGATATATGGCTGCCACTGCTAAATCTTTTCTGAAATGCCTTTTGGAAATTATATCAGCTATATGCATTACATTCTGCTTCACTACAAGAGCCTGTTCCTTACCAGCATGCTGCAGAGAAGGACCTTTGTTGTATGTGAAAGCAGTGGGCTCTTTGCAGAAGTCCAGTATGCCTTCTTCACATTTTTACACTGGCAATCAGCACAGCAAATGATCTCTGCTGATTAGAAAGCTCTAGCTTTGACTTAGCATAGGGGTGTGTCTGACCTCTGCAGAGAGACTCCTGCTTCCCTACAGAAAGGTCTTTGTCTGCAGCTTGCTGGCTGGGGACAGGCTTTTCTTTGCAGGCTGTGCCTTTTTCTTCTTAAGACTTTGTACACCTGGAATGTTTTTCAATCTTTGTAAATCTGTTGCCTGAATGAAGACTCACCTTATACCTATGCAGTACCATATCATACGTGCAGTATTTTATGTGTTAGCGTGCATTGCATACTAAGAATGGGCTGTTCTGCAGGTCTGTTCTGGTCCCCATATGGTTCTTGACGCTGCATTAACTGCTAGGTGCTACCATGACAGGTGCTACTGAAACCCATAAGGGGTCCTAATCATGTTGATTTCTCTATGAAGGTTTAGTTTTCAGGCAGCTCTGTCTCCCATTGGCTTCCTGTGCATGGCATGGTCCACTGTTGTCACCACAAAGAAATCTGCCCAGAGAAATGCCATGCAGCCATTGCTGCAGTGCATGTAGGGAATGGCTGCAGAGAGCTTGCATCCCATTATGTCCACCCTTGCATGGAAACCAGGGGTGCAAAGATGCAAAAAAGGAAAAGCTTTTGGAAAGCATTCAGCTAGGCATAGCTGCCATCATGGCTGTCTGTGCCCAGTACTGGGTAAACTTCCTGGGTGCCTCTCTCACTTCCAAAAGTTGCAAAAGTCTTTTACCGCTTGTTACCCCGGTCCCCCCATCCCTATGGCGGCCCTGCAGCTGAGTCCGCATCGACTTTAATTTCCAAATCTAAGCAACATGATCAAATGCTAATAATTCACAATCGCCCCGCGCTTCATTAATAAATAACACACAGGACGCCCTGTCCTTTCCTTGCGTCCGCCGCACCTTTAAAAGCATTTCGCCGCTTATGGAAATCCCAATTAAATGGGCTAGAATGAAAAGCCATCTAAAGATTCATCCGCCTGTCAAAGCTGAGAATTGATCATTTTTCTATTTTCCGCCGTGACACGGCTGAGCTAAAGGAAATCAATGGCAGGCGAAGCTTTACACCCCTCCCATCCCCCTGGCCCATGTTTAAGAATGGAGTTTTGCTTGAAGCGGCCGCGGTTGTGAATGAGCAATGAGAAGGGAGTAAGATCGGCTGAGATGGTTTGTCAGCGGGGACCCACTTACTGGTACTATAAATAGAAGGAAGTGGATTGGTGAGAGATGGAGGGAGCTATAAATAGACTCGGCGCTGTCGGCGCTCCTCTCCCCCCCTCACCTCCTGCGTGGGTCTGTGACATCTATCTACCTGGATATTGGCGTTAGCTTCATACACGAGCGCCCTTTGGGAGCGATTACCATTGAAGTGTGCGTGCAGCTGGCCTGACAGCTAATGTACCCATCGCTCCTCTGAGGAGTTCAACACAAATGAATCTCGATGGATGAACGATGATTAAACTCACAATGGTATACAATTTTTGGCAGAGTTTGTTGAAAAATCGCTCACATTACGTCTCGCCCAGCGCATGCCTATTGGATGGGTGCACGCATGAATGTTCAATGTGTGTTTTTAACAAATAATTATTCAACAAGCTCATGTCTAGGGCAATAGGGAGCTCGATGAAAAATCACCCATATTATGTCATGAGATGGCTGCACACATGAGCGTTTGTTGTCTGGTGGTTTTTTAATGAATAATTATCAAACAATGTCTCCAAATGAGGTCTCCCTATTACATGATGGGCCCCCATAAGTGGCCACACATGGCATGGACAACTGTGGTCACCACCAGGAAGCCCAGGGCAAGGATGAGTTGGTTGAAAAATCGCCCATATTATGTCATGCCCAGCACATGCCTATTGGATGGGTGAGCACATGAGTGTCCGTTGTTCAATGTTTTTTAATAGATAATTATCCAACAATGTCTCCAAATGTGCTCACCCTATCACACAATCCGCCCCTACAAACAGCCACACTTGGCATGGTCAACTGTGATCACCACCAGGAAGCCCAGATCCAGAGCAATGATGAGCTTGTTGAAAAATTCCCCATATTATGTCATGTCCATTGGATGGGTGCACGCATGAGCGTTCGTTGTCTGACGGTTTTTAAACAAATAATCATCTAAGGATGTCTCCAAATGTGCTCCCCCTATCACATGATTGGCCCCTACAAATCACCACACATGGCATGGGCAACTTTGGTCACCACCAGGAAGCCCAGGTCTAGAGCAATGATGAGCTTGTTGAAAAATTGCCCATAAGATGTCATGCCCAATGGATAGGTGCATGCATGAGCGTTCGTTGTCTGACAGTTTTTTAACAAATAATCATCCAAGGATGTCTCCAAATGTGCTCACCCTATCACACGATTGGCCCCTACAAATAGCAACACATGGCATGGTTAACTGTGGTCACCCCTGGTATGCTCAGGTCCAAGGCAACGAGGCGCTCGATGAAAAATCACCCACATTACGTCAAGCCCAGCACACGATTATTGCATGTCTGACGTTTTTTCATAATTAATTATCCAAGGATTTCTACATATTAGCTCATTTTATCACATGATCGACCCCCATATGGCATGGTCAACTGTGGTCACCAACAGGGCAATGATGAGCAGCTGACGCTTTACTGATTGCATATAGACAGGAAGTGGCTGAAAGAGGCTGGAGGTGGTCAAAAGCACGGAGATGGAAACAAAGGGTGGCACTTTTTTATGATACTCCACCAAACTAAGCGGGCTATGAAATTGATAAGAATGAGACATATTCAGATTTTTCTGCTATTTCCTATAAATGTATAAGCGTATTTAAAACAAAACCTCAACCTTTCTTCACAGGCGTTGAATGTATAGGTTGTGAACACGTTCCTCTGTCATTAATTTGTCTTTTTTAGATTCTCCAGCTTATAAATACCCTCCATTTATCCTACAACGTCAGCACACGTGCCGGGCAGAACCGGACTGGCAGTGAAGAATCCAAGGACGTTGCAGCAAGAGAGACGTCGATTCGTATCCGGAATCTGCGCTGGAGTTTATTTTTCACATCATTGGAGAAGAACAGCTGCAGCTTTTCATAATGTATTATTTATTATATGGTAAGAGCCCTGGCGCCTCAGAGAACCAAAGCATCCGGCTATTAGCGGCGTTTAAAATAAAAATGATCGTGGTAAGAAATTAACAGTTGAGGGAATAGACTGCCCTGAGCAGACTTTATATCAATTCTTTTCAGGGAATTTATTGAGGAGGTTTGTGCTGAGTTCCTGGGTCTGTACACCTGCTGTGTGCATTATGAGGGGTTCTCACCATCCCTGGGTTGGGATCCCAGGATTTTAACCATGCTGTACCCATTTTGAGGTGTTCCAACCATCTATCGAGTTCCCAGGTCTGTACACCTGCTGTGCCCATTAAATGGAGCTCATGCTATCCCAGTTCTGACTTCCCAGGCCTGTACACTTTCTGTGCCCATTATGAAGAGCTTGTGTTATTCCTGTTCCTAATTCCAGGGCCTGCACACCTACTGTGCACATTATGAGGATCTCATGCCATGCCTGTTCTGAGTTCCGAGGCCTGCAAACCTTTGGTGCCCATTATGAGGGGTTCTCACCATCACTGTACTGAGTTCCTGGGTTCACACACCTGCTTTGCCCATTATTAGTGGTTTCGACAATCCTTGAACTGAGTTCCTAGTCCTCTACACCTGTTGTGCCCATTATATGGAGCTCATGCCATCCTTGTTCTGAGTTTCCAGGTCTGTACATATTATGTGCCCTACAAAAGGGGTTCTCATCATCTTCATACTGAGTTCCAGGGTCTGTACACCTGCTGTGCCCATTATAAGGAGCTCATGACATCCCTGTTCTGAGTTCGCAGATCTGTACATCTGCTTTGCCCATTATGAAGAGGGACCATCCTTGAACTCATTTCCCAGGTCTGTACACCTCCTGTTCACATTATGAGGGACTCATGCCATCCCTGTTCTAAGTTTATGGGTCTCTACACTTACTGTGTCCATTATGAATAGCTTGTGTTATCCCTGTTCTGAATTCTTATGCCTGTACACTTGGTTTGTCCATTATGAGTGGTTTCGACCAACCTTGAACTAAGTTCCCGCGTCTGTGCACATGCTGTCCATTATATGGGGATCCCATCATCTGTTTGTTGTGATGGCTCATCCATAAGGCAACCTTAGCACGAGCCTAGGGCCCACTAGCGGTCTGGAGGATCCGCTTGCAGCCTTGATACCACATTTATCCCATCACAATAGGTGGACCAGGTGTGTTGAATTACCCAAACTCCCCCATGATAGTCTAACTTCTCCAGTCTTGGACAGCTTTAATAAATTAGACCCCATGTCTTCATGAAGCTGGCTTTGTACACAAGGGTACAGTCTTGGTGGAACAGACAGGAGTCCTCACCGTACTGGTACTACGATCGGAAGTGCACAACCTTCTAAAATGATATGTTGAAGCACCATACCCTTCACTGAAGACACCTGAACCTGAGGGGAGTCTGCAGACTTTTTGTAATATAATGTAGGTGAGATGGTGAGATGCCAACAAACCTCTGGTCATATAGTACACTATGTTGTGTATAGAAAGGCAAGTGCATCATTGTCCATATCAGTGGTAGCCATGTCCTGGTCAAGTCCTTCTATAGGTGAACATTGTCCGTTGTAGGTGTAGATGTGTATAACACATTACTGTGGCATATAGAAATTATGATAACTGCCACTGCTGCCCCCATTTTGTAAATAGAAGTTGCCTGGTTCTTTTTTTGACCATTTGCAAAAATGAATAGCTATGTCCAAGTAAAAAAAAATCTGGTGCAGGAAGTTCATTATGTCTTCAAGCCAGTGGTGGAATGACCACTCAGTTGCCTTTCTTATGATCCATGGAGGTATGGACCTGCAAATGTTCTTGCAGCTGGACTCTTTGAACTAAATATGTCCTGTTTGGTCTAGAGACCCATTAGGCCCTTGGCTTAGTCCCAGAAATGCTGGACCAAGGAAATGGGTAATGGGCTGGAAATGGGTACATATAGGGTTTGTTATTTTTCGAGAGGGGGCTTCAGTGAAGGTGGTCGGAGCTGGGATTTAAGTAGCTGATGTGGATTTAGAAAAGTCAAACTCAGATGCATAGTTCTTCTTAATCCCCATCTCAAAGAGGATCAGAATGACAGACCCATCCACCAGCATTGTGCAAAGGCGAGGGCAGTGTTGGCAGCCTACGAGTTTTCTTGCATGTCATAGCTCATGTTGGAAGCTAATTAAGCTTCGTCCTGACTGTTCGACAATGTGGCCGTAATTACATTTTTCTGTAGCCTTGGGAAGGGTTAACAGCAAGCTTGCCAATGTATCAGATCACATTCTGCTTCAATTAACCTTAATAGAGCAATTTGGGCAACTGCCTGACTAGGGTTATAAATGGGCGCTGTCATCTTACGCTCCCGCTCGCTCTGTAATTAGCTGCTGAGTGACTGCAAACAGTCTATGAGATAAATGTGCAGGTTGGCTTATGGGCTCAGCTACACGGCAGATTTTAACCACCTGTGAACGCCAGGCTTAGGGCGAATGGCCCGCTCGTTGGCGATGCATTCATTTTAGATGAGGACGCTCATCAACAAGTGGTTAAATCTTGCGCCCACCAGTGCTTATTATCGCCCAGGGAGGGAAGGTCTCTTAATGTAGCTTGATGCCCAACAAACGAGCCAGCACTGATGCCATGGTATACTGTTGCAGCTTGTGCTGCAGTTGCTATGCGACCGCTGCCACCTGTATCAGACCCAAATGGTTCTCTGCGGAGAAAAATGGCTACCAAGGGCTCAAGGACTGATTGTGAACCAATGTACTGTGGTGGAATTATGCTGCGGGTTATGGTCTGTCTGTCTGCTGGCATAGAAAATAATTCTGCCTTTATGTTTGAGGAGGAAAACCTAGTGAACCTACACTTAGCTGATAGCAGGCACTTCATAATCACAAATAACACATACAGTGTTAAAAGAACATTTGGGGCAACTTGTAGCATCCAAGAGTACTAAAGCTTTTTTTGAACGAGTCTCTGCCAAGACAAATGGGCAATCTTACCCACGTACAACATCCATATTGCCACCAATGTCATCACTGAGATGGGACAGAGAAGGAAACCTAAGCTGGCAGGATGAGTTAGGATAGAGGGGGCAAAGTCAAGATGTGGGGCTCAGGCTTGATGAAAGAGGACAGGTAGGATAGAGGGGTCAGCCAGAATGGAAGGGGTTTTGTTTTTAGGATGGAGAAATACATACAGAATAGCAGGGGTAGTGAAGATAGGGTGAACAGTCAGAATGGAAGGATCAGCTAGGGTGGTGGGCTCAGCCAGGGTAGAGGGGATAGTCAGGATATAGAGGTCATTGGGGATGGTGGGGTAATCCAGAATAGAGTGGGTAATTAGCAAGGAGGAGGTGAGTCAGGATAGAGAGGTTGACCAGATTGTTGGGGTCAGCAATGGTAGAGGTAATAGCGAGGATGGAGAATGGTGTTCTAAATAGCAGGGGTCAGCTAGGATGGCAGGGTCAGCCATGACTGAGGGGGTAGTTGGGGAGTAGGGGTGTAGTCAGGAGGTGATGTCAGCCTGTAAAAACGGGATAGTCAAGCTGGAGAAGTCAGCTAGGATAGCAGAATCAGCTAGGATGGAGGGGTGTAGTCAGGAGAGAGGGGATAGTCAGGATGGAGAAGTCATTTAGGATGGTGGGGTAAGCAATAAGAGAGTGGGTACTTAGCAAGGAGGAGTAGAGTCAGGATAGAGAGGTCAGCCATGGTAGATGGGGTAGCGAGGATGGTGTTCAGAATAGCAGGAGTCAGCTAGGATGGCAGGGTCAGCCATGACTGAGGGGGTAGTTGGGGAGTAGGGGTATAGTCAGGAGGTGATGTCAGCCTGGAAAAACGGGATAGTCAAGCTGGCGAAGTCAGCTAGGATAGTAAGGTCAGCTAGGATGGAGGGGTGTAGTCAGGAGAGAGGGGATAGTCAGCATGGAGAAGTCTTTTAGGATGGTGGGGTAAGCCATAAGAGAGTGGGTAATTAGCAAGGAGGGGTAGAGTCAGGATAGAGAGGTGGTAGATGGGGTAGCGAGGATGGTGTTCAGAATAGCAGGAGTCAGCTAGGATGGCAGGGTCCACCATAACAGAGCGTTAGTCGGGATGGAGGGGTCAGCCAGGGAGAAGGGGATAATCAAGCTGGAGAAGTCAGCTAGGATAATGAGGTTAGTCAGAATGGTGGGGTCAACCTGGGTAAAGGGGAGATGAAAGGATGAAAAGGACAACTAGGATGGCAGGGTCAGCTAGGATAGAGGGCGGTTGTCAGAATGGTGGGGTCAGCCTGGGTAGAGGAGGTTCTTAGGATGAATGGATGTAGTCAGGATGAAGGGATGTAGTCAGGATGGTGGGGTCAGCCAAGGTAGAGAAGATAGTCAAGCTGGAGAAATCAAGCAGCTAGGATGGAAGAATCAGGATGGAAGAGTCAGCTAAAATGGGGGGGGGGGGGGGGATAGTCAGGATGGAAGTGCCAGCTTGGATAAAGGGATCATTTGGGATAAAGGTAATTGAGATAGAGGGGTCAGCTAGGATAGATTAGATACAATAGTCAGGATCCAGGGGGTATTCAGGATGGAGAAGTCAGCTTAGATGGCAAGGTCAGTCAGAGCCCTGATTGTGAGGGGTATTTTTTATTGCAGAGCCAAGTTAGTGGTAGATATTCTCACCTCCCTGTAGTGACCATGGCTGTTCTCCCACCCTCCCAATGGGCTGATATCATTGCACACAAGGAGGTAGCATCAGAAGTGGGGTGAAGGGAGGCTCTAAAAAGCACTGTGACCCATACTCCTCCTCTTCCAGCCCCGCCCTTCAATTTAGGACCACCCCAGAGGAACACTCATACCACTTGTGCCCAGAAAATCCCTACACAGGTACGTTCTGACCTGGCCTCGAGAATGAGATCACAGGGCCATATTTCAGCAGCCTCCATACTTTTTAGTTCCTATTAAAAGAATGTAAATGAGACTCTAGTGAGCTACATATCTCGGCTCTCTGTGCTCAGTAGATTGTAATATCGGGCTGCACATGGCATTTTCTCACCAGGACTGCCAACTAATTTGCATTCATGTAAAAGCTGTAAAGTGCAAATTATTCTATGATGAGCAGAATCCACACAAGTGTACGGCAGGTTAGCTCTGATTTTTTTTTGCCTTCCTGCAAATTCTCAGAGGTGGACTGGCAGCTTATTCATATATTTGGACTCCCTGTGCATTGGGTTTCTTCTTTTTGTGTGTACCTACCTGTGATACTGTGTACCTACCTGGATAGGTGGACTCGTTTCTCTGTGTACTGGCCAGGCCCATAGACTGGATCGTGATGCGCTCTGTTCTCCATGACCTCTACGCCCTCTCCGCGATCGCTCTCCTGGTGGCTGTGCTTGCTGATGGTATACAGCTGTCCAATTCTGTACTGTTAATGAGAAAGACGGAGAGAGGGCTAAAAATATCCAGTCATTAGAAAACATAAACCCAGAGCAATGACCCCGCACATCAAACAGCCCCTCCAGGGGTATCACCTTCAGCTTATCATTGGAATGATATAAGTGAGCTGCCAGCACTGCCAATACATCACTGAAATATTAACAATAATGTTCCCTTCAATCACTCGCCTTGTACCCTCAATACTAGCACTGCCTGTAACCCTAACACTAACCTTTCCTTTACCTTAATCATTAACCCCAACTGTAACCCTAACACTAACCCTTCCTGTACCTTTATCATTAACTCCAAATGTAACCCTAACACTAACCCTTCCCCTACCTTTATCATTAACCCCAACTGTAACCCTAACACTAACCTTTCCTGTACCTTTATCATTAACCCCAACTGTAACCCTAACACTAACCCTTCCTGTACTTTTATCATTAACCCCAACTGTAACCCTAACACTAACC
>NC_092864.1:9099289-9103717 GCF_032062135.1 Pyxicephalus adspersus
CCTAACCCTACTAACAATAACATGCTCTTATAACACTAACCCTCCTTGTAACGCTAGTTTTTACCCTTTCTGTAACCCTTACACTACCTTCCCCTTGTAACCCTAAGATTAACCCTCCCTGTAAATCTAACACTAATTTTCTCTGTAACCCTAACACTAAGCCTACCTGTATTTTATTTTTTTCAACCATTTTCAAACACTGTACTACAATGTAAACAGGTCAGCATCAATAAAGCTATGATTAATAGAGCTCAATATTATCAGTCACCCCATGATAACCACCCTCCCTCCTTCCTAGCAACCATTAGCGCTACCTACGACTCAACTAACAGAGTGCGCCCAATCATGTTACCATATTAACACCACCCATCCCAGAATTATTATAGCTCAAACCCTAATTGTCACTTCTCCTTCCATCCTCCTCATCCTTTCTTCTCTTTATTTCTCTTTTCTCCTTTCTCTCTTTCCATATTCCCCCCATTCCTCCCTCTCTCCTCTCTCCTCTCTCCATCTTCACTCTTCTCATCCCCTTGTATCCTCTCCTCTCTCTTTCTTCTCTTTATCTTTCTATTATCTCTCTCTCCCTCTCCATCTTACTCTTGCCTCATCCTACTCTCTTCTTTCTCTTTGATCTTTTCCCTTTCTTTCTTCTCTCTCTAGCTCTCTTCCCTCTCCTCACCTTGCTCTCCTCTCTCTCTCCCTTTTCACTCCCTCTCCCCGTTCCTTATCTTACTCTTTCTCCTTCTACCCTCCCCTTCTCTTTTTATCCTCTCTAACCTCTTTCTCCTTATCACTCTCTTTTTTCTCTTCTCCTCACTCTCACTCTTCTCTCCTACCTTCCTCTTTTTTCTCTCTTTCCTTTCATATCTCTCTCTCCCATCTGTTCTCCTCTCCCACCCCCCCTATTTTCCTCCCTTGCTTTTTATTTCTCTCTCTTCTTACTTCTCTTCGCCCCCTCTCTTCTACTTTTCTTCCCCTCTCTTTCTTCATTTCCCTTCCTCTTGCTGTCCTTTCTCCTTCTTCTCTCTCTCTCCATCCTTCCCCATTCTCTCTTCTTTCTCTGCTCCCTCCCTCTTTGTAGTCTTTCTCCCCTCTCTCATTCTTTTTTCTTTCTTTTTCCCCTCCTCTCTCTCCTTCCCCCTTGCAGGTAAAATACATAATAATTGATAATTCCCCCTCTAGTCATGTGAATACACAGCTAGTGGATGCAGCTTTGAGCTTTGTAGGAATACAGAGGTGAATGCTACATTGCTAGCCAATAGGAAAGCTCCCAGCTGTATACCTTAACACCAGGACAGGATGTTATATTGCGGTTGTTAGGGAATAAAGCCGGGAGTCATCCCATTGGCTGGTGGTTGTCAGGGACCAATCCCTGCTGTATCCTTACAGAACTAATTCTGATTGATGTATGAAAGGTGGCATGGTGGTAATTCAGGTAAATGATTGATAACAGGGGGGCAGATCACAGGATCTCTAATTTTCATATAAAGGTCAGACCTTCACTTGCCCTAAAAATAAAGTAAACTCATTAATATATCAGTCAATTTTATTTTTATGAAAATCTGCAATAATAGTCAAATCCTGCAAAAACTGCAGATCTGATGCAGCTGCTGCAGCTTTGCATTGTATGTGGTGCAGTTAGACAGGAAAGAACAATTTGTGACGGGTGACTCTGGGGGCGGCTGTTACTTCCTGTGGTCTGGGCGTCCTCTGAAAGGCTGGGTAGCATGATAGGCCTGTGTGCGAAACCTCACATATAAGGTGTCAGCGCCTAACCCCTGCACTGCCCCCCCGCTGCCAGGCAGCTGCATCAATCACTACGTGCACCCTACACACTTCTGATGCCAATTCTGGGTGATTTTTCTTTTTTTTGGAGGTGTAGTTAAAACTGGAAGTGAAAGTAAATCACGGCTGAGGGTTCTGGTGGAGGAGTACTGCTGAGATATCTTCAGGAAGCAATGTACAGCACTCTGCAGGCTCCTCCCACCAGTCAAGATCTGCCTGCCTTGCATGGAGAAGCATAGAGGCCCAAAAACCATCACTGGGTCTAAAATTTGAGCAGAATAAACTTGAAGGTGACAGGGTGCAGGTCAGCGTGACGTGACACGCATGTATTTCCTGTGTAAGATGGCTATGGTCACATTGGGGACGTACAGACAAGGCAGTGAGGCCTAAGGCGGTTTTGTGGCTTTTCTTACAGGCAGATAAGAAGCTTCTGTTTGGTGACCCCGAGGAAAGCCGAACCGTCATCAACATGGAAGATTACATGACGCTGGCTGTTGCCGCGGCAACGTGAGTGACAGGAAGTCAGCTCGGAGGCCTCTTCCTGTCTCAGGTGGCTGTAAAGATAACACCGCTTTAACCCTTCACAGGAATAATGAAGATGTAAGGTGTATGGAGATTCTTTATCTGTAAATTGTTTGCTTTGTGCGGTTTAAAGTTAGCCGCCATGTTGAAGAGGACTTGCATTACAAGGTGTGTTGGGCAATAGAGGTGGCAGGGGAGAGCAACCTATAATCAATGGTTGATCGAGCCTTGAATTAAGTAAGACTTATAAAGCTGGAAGAGATCCAAACAACCACCAGCCAATAGGAATGATCCCTGCTGTATACTTTTTCTACACAGCGCTACTTGTTGGTATTGTAAGCATCAGGCGGTGCAGTTATTGGTTGAAGGTTGCCAAGAAGTCCCTGTCCCTGACAACCAACAGCCAATAGCAGAGCTTACCAATAGCTACTATACCAATGGGTAAAGCTGTGTGAAATGATTCCATTGGCCGCTGGTAGTCCAGTACAGGAGCACTTCCTGGCAACCAGCAGCTAATAGGAATTCTCCCTGTTTACTATAACAAAGCTCTCCTTTTTGTCATGATAAATATTATGAACGCTCCTATTGGTTGTTGGTTGTCAGAGGCAGGGGTACTTCTGGGCAACCAGCAGACAAAAACCCCTCCTCTTGATGTTTGCTATGACAACAGAAGCAGCTGTGGAGATGTGGTAAACAGCAGGGAGCACCCTTATTGGGTGTTGGATGTTCCATAAGCTGATAGGTGGTACTCCCCTGAAAATTATGATGACATTGGGCGAGATAGGTAGTTAGGGTATACAGCAGGAGCCAATAGGTGCACGCCCGGTTATTTACTATAGCAATGGACAGAGTTGTTGTAATAATAAACAATGGCCAGAAATCCTATTAGCTGATGGTTACCAGAATGCTTTTCTGCCACTGACAACCAGAATCCAATAGGAGCGCTCCTTTCTGTTTATCATACCGAAGCAGCCCTTCCATTGTTATAGTAAATGTGAAAGAGTGTTCCTATTGGCTGCTGGTTGTCAGGGGCAGGATTGCTTCCTGACAACCAGAAGCCCACAGATGCACACCCCCCCATTACTTACTTTAGTAACATGCATAGCCGTGTAGTTATGGTGAACAGTGGAGTGTTCCTATTGGCTGCTGGTTATCAGGAAGTGATCCTGCTGCTGATAACCACTAGCTAATAGAAGCACTCACTGCTGTTTAATATAACTGCTATAACACTATACTATAAAACATTTCTGCCCATTACTATAGTAAGTAATAGGGTGCATTTATTGGTTGCTAGTTGTCAGGGGCAGGAGTGCTTCCTGGAAAGCAGCAGCCAATAGCAGTACTCCCTGCTGTTTACTATAACTTCACAGCTCTGCCCATTGGTACAGTAAACATGGAGGAATATTCCTATTGGCTGCTGGTTTTCAGAAGCAGGTAGGAACACCCCCTGATGTTTACTGTAGCAACTGACAGAGCAATCTGATTGGCTGAACTCTGTACTTTAAAAGTAGTAGTTCCCAGCAATATTCAATCAGACAGAACTTTGATCACTATAGGGTGTTGAGCGGTGGTTATCCAGGTAAACAATTGCTTCTTTACTCTTCACGCACAGTGTCTCTTGAAGGAGAAGCCATCAAGGCCTTGAGTTCAATCCCCCCCTCCGGAGCGTGGAGCGTCTCATTATGAACACATTAAACACATTCTCCAGCGTTCTGGACAATTTCCACATCCCACGCTTCTCCTCTGAGCTTATTATCCGATGATGTTTAATTCACGCATTGTTTATCTCAGGAGCGATGAAATCTTTTGTTAACGCCATGGGAGTAGCGTATAGCGCGCGGCACAACGTCAGTATAGAATGTCTCACGCACAAAATACAGGAGAGATAAAAAAAGAAAGAGATTGACATTAACCACAACAAAGGGGTTCAGGAAACAGATTGTAAAACAGACCAGTTTGGGTAAATTGCGAGAAATTTCTGCGTTGCTATAGCGACGCTCATAAACGCTGCAAATGTTCTTTAGATATTGTGTTCCAGACGGTCGTCTTCATCGTTTGGTAAATTCCTCGCAGTCTTTCATTTTTATATCATTCTCTAATCTTTTATTCCTGTGTCCCCGG
>NC_092864.1:9105304-9153186 GCF_032062135.1 Pyxicephalus adspersus
AAAGTCATTTGCTATTTGCTAGCAAATGTTTTGAATCCTGGAACAGATCCATTCCAGATTTGCTGCATCACCCAGCTTCACTGATGAAAGCCTTGGAGAGCTTTAATAAATGAGGGCCTTTTGTCTTCACCTTTTATTCTCATTCTTGACCCTCCATTTCTTTTTTTGCCCCCCCTTTTTACACTTTTTGCCCTGTCCCACTTTGTATGCCCCTCTTTTTTCTCATTCTTGCCCCCCCCCCCATCTCTCGTCCATTCCTCATCTCTCTCCATCCCTTCCTCTCTCACACATCTGTTCTTGCAATGATCTGGATGTTTCTAGAGAAGCGTTGGGCATGGATGGGTTCTGTTATTGGCTGATTACTCACTTCCCGGCCCCTGATATTAGGATGGTGGGGGGTTATTCTGTCGTGACACCGGCTCATTGCGGCCTTGTCATCACCAAATGCCTATAATTATCCCGTGGTAAACAATGTAATTAATACCGGAGTCTGATTCACAGACAGGGGCACGGGAAAAAACAGGATCTCTGGAGCTAATCAAGTCTGCAAGCTGAGGAAAAGAAATTCTGAATCATCTCTGCAAAGGGGCAGAGTGCAAAAACCATGGCAGATTGGTAGAGCTATGTCATGTGATCAGCGGTGTCTGTACAACCAATCATGGCCTGTCAATCCTGGCCTTTCACCAATGATGATCAGGTTGCAGTGGATGAAACCTATAGAAGTCCCTTTGACTGAGGAGCATGTCTTTAGTTAGCACATGTGCACTACAGCTCAGCTGATTGGCTACTTGTGCTGCTTCTCTCTTTCCCAATCTGGGCTCTACTATAGCAATAAATCAGGAATAAAAAATTGAGTTACTTTGTTTTCCTTTAAAATCTACTTATTTTTCCTGAGGAAGTAAAACACGTTGAAAAAATTGGGTGTATCCTCGGGGGAATTCTGTGTTATTCATATTGATTCATATTCATATTGATTTTATCCTTATGTTTTATGTTTGATTTTAATGATATTTAATAAAATAGGTTCTGTGATTTATCGAAATTTGTTGTTTGGTTGGCTAATTTTGGTAAATGCTGGTCTAAGAAAAGTCCCAATGTTTGGTTGTGTTCCACAAAATTTCTCTTTATGTATTAATTAGGGATGTGGCCATGATGAGAAAGGAGAGGTTGGATATTGTTATGCTACTTTTTAAAATGTTGCCAACTTATTATATTGTGTCTGAAGTCAGATCGGGTCTAATCGTGGGGTCGTAGGCGGGGGACCCGGTGAGTAATGGGACCTCACAGTGAAGCAATACCAGATGGCGGCCAATACTCTGCAGCTTTTTCTACATTCACAGCCAACAATATTCTCAATTATCCCGGGAGTGTTAATTGGCCATTACAATGTGCGGCCCGGGAGAATCGTGCATTGACAAAATAGCTGCCCATCTGCCATCCCATAGGCTGAGCTTGAACCCCCCTCCCCGCCTACCTTTTATTTGGCATCTGCTGGTTAATGAGATCCCCTCCCTGGGGAAGGGCCACAATGTTCCCATGTAATAGAATAAATGGGACGACTGTTCCAACCCTTGGTGCTGTGCAAAAACCAAGACTCCTTTCTTCTGAGCCTGCAATTATCTCGTATTAAAAGTCCTGCCTTTGTGGTCACTTGAACCCCTCATTCTACATAGTGTACATAATCCCGTGTATAACGCCTGAGACATTGAGCGCCTCTTAATGGAGAGGATACATACCTGCCATGCATGACTTATCCTTTCTCAGAAGCCACTCCCACTGCCAGCCTGATTTAAATTTCTGGTGCAGAGGATTATGGGAGTTTTAGAATGTTTCTAATCTGCTGTCTCTTTGCCACTTCCTGTCCACATGCGCCCCAATGATGTCTCCTGGGCATTTCCCAGGGCAAGTTTCCCGGTGTACCATGCCTAAGCAATGCTGACTCTACTAGAAGCCAGGGTGACAACACAGGAGTGCAAAGGGAGACTGTAAAAAAACTTTGTCAGCTTATAAAAGGAAGGGCACTAACAAGGACCTTCGATGTAAGATCACCAGAGATGATTTTACAGGGATAGGCACACTTTAAAAGGTAAGTACACATATTGATTGCCCCCAGAGTCCCTGACTTTAATCCCCCTATGTAAGTAATGAAGGAAGGCTATGGCGTGCACAGGTGGGGATTATTAGGGATCCATATTCCAAAAAAGCCAAAGGCAGTCCTGGTGCATGCACATTAGTACGTTGATAGATTCAGCTTGTAGTAATTATATGTATTTGTAGTCCAGAGAGCTGTGAGAGGGGCCCAACAACCCCACCCACTTCAGAAAACTAAGGAAGGGGCGGAGTCTAGACTAATCACTTTGCACAAAGCAGGACTGGCTGGTCTTTATTACGGGAAGTCCTTCACAGAGTCAAGGTGTCACACTGCATTACTGCACAGATCTAGGGGAAATACACGAAGCACACCCAGACGGCTCGCTCATATCGCTTTCATTGGTGTTTTTATCAGCTTGCCTGGATTTCAGTTTTAACTATCCTTTTACCAATTCATCCACAATCTATAGAAAATCCCTTTTCACAGAAACCGACTTGGAATTTATCTGTATCCTTGGTTTTCTTATATAAAACCCTCTCCGTGCCGCACATTCTAAACTCTTACACCCAATCACATCTCTGCCGCCGTACAGCGGGGTGATTAGAGCAGAGGAGGCTGATGGGAAAATAATAACCAGGTCAGGGCCAGTTACTGCCCAGCGTGAGTCTGATTCCCAGGAGACAGCGCTAGGTAAATGTTTACAGTGGGGACTATTTTCAGGCTTCTCATCGATTCTCAGAGAGGTGATAAAAGCCGGACAGAAAATCAGCGACGTTCACAGCGAGAGAGAAGATTCATTACAGCAAAGACGCTTCCACGAATCCCAGGAATCAAATGTGCAAACTTCCGAAAGCAAACGCCTCCTCTAATGGTCCTGTTTGATTTTCCACCATGCTTTAATCCCTGAATTCACCTTCCTGACCCTTCCTGCCTAAATAAAATACTCATTTTCACATTTATTTCTACCATTAAGGAAGGCAAAAGAATGGAAGGAAGAAAGGAAGGAAGGGAGAAAAATGGGAGGAAAGATGAGGAAGGAAGGGAGCATGGAAGGAAGAGAGGAAGGAAGGGAGAAAAATGGGAGGAAAGGTGAGGAAAGAAGGGAGCATGGAAGGAAGAAAGGAAGGAAGGGAGAAAAAGGGGAGGAAAGGTGAGGAAAGAAGAGCGCATCGGCGGAAGGAAGAAAGAAAATAATATTATAAGGGTGAAAGGAAAAAGCAAAGGGAGAAAAAAGGGAACAAAAGAAGAAAGTAAGAAGAAAAGAGTGAAAGAAGAGAAAGAAGGGAAAGGGTGAAAGAAGGAAAAAGGAAGAGAAGAAGAAGGAAAGGGAGGAAGAAGAGACGGGATGGAATAAAGAAAGAAAGAAAGAACGAAAGAAAGAAAAAGAGGAATAAAGAAAAGGATGGAAAAGAAGAAAAACGAAAAGAAGGGGGAAGACAAATGTAAGAGGGAAAGGGAGAAAGGGGAAAAGGAAAAGAAAACAAAGGGAAGAAAGAAAGAAGGAAAAGGTGAAAGAAGAAATGGAATGAAACAGGGAAAGAAAAAAAGAGGGGTGGAAACAGGAAACGAAGGAAGAGGGTAAAGAAGGTAATAAAGAGGGAAAGAGAGAAAGAAAGGTAGAAGAGAATAAGTAACGGGAGAAGGAAGGAAAGAAAGCAAGAAGGAAGGAAAGTAGGCAAGGAAGGAAAATGGAAGAGGAGAAGGAAAGAGAACAGAGAAAAAGAAAAAGGAAAGAAGAATGCAAGAAAAGGGAAAAGGAGAAAAGGAAAAGATGGCATCATGGAAGATGAAAGGAAGCAGTGAAAGAAAAAGAGAAGGGTGGACATAGAAAAGGATGGAAGGGGGTAAAGAAGGTAATAAAGTGGGAAAGGAGAAGAGAGGAACAAAGGAATAAGGAAACAGAGGATATAGAAAAAAGGAAAGAAGGGGAGAAAGGAAGAAGGAAAATCAGAGGGAAAGAACCAAGGATGGATCAAAGGGAAGTTAAAGGAAAAGAAAAAAAAATGTAAGAAGGAAAAGAAAGAGGAAAGAAGAAAAGGTAAGGAAAAACAAGGGAATAAAGGAAGAAGGAAATGGTGATAGAAAGGAAGGAAAAAAAATGGAAGGAAAGAAGAAGGTAAAGATGGGAATTAAGTGGGGGTAGAAAGAGGGGGATAGAGGAAGAAAAGTAGAAAAGAATAAAGAAAAAGAAGAGGGAAGGAAAAAAGAATAGAAGGGAAGCGAAAGGAAAAGAAAAGGAAGAATGTATGTAAAGACAGAAAAAGGAAAGGAAGAAGAAAAGGAAAGGAAATAAAGGAAGAGGGGAAGAAAGGTATTAAAGAATGAATAAAGATCATGGAAATGGTGATAGAAAGGAGCAAGGAAACACAAAAAGTAAGGAAATGAAAAATTGAAAGGAAGCAGATGCAAAGAGAAAAGAATAAAAAAAAGACAGAAGGAAGAATTGAAAGAAAGAAAGAAAGAAAGAAAGAAAGAAAGAAAGAAAGAAAGAAAGTGGGAAAGGGAGAAAATGGAAAGGAAAGAAGGGAAAAGAAGAAATTGGGAATTAAGTAAAAAGGAAAAGAATGCTGAAATAAAGAGAAAGATAAGAAAAAAGGGGGGCAAAGAGGAAAGACAGAAGGAAGGAAAGAAAGGAAAGGCAGTGAAAAAAGAAAAGAAGGAAATAAAGGCTGAAACAAAGGGAACATAATGTTTTGCAGTCCCGTGGTGTATACATATGACACATCATCATATACTTTCATTACTTATAGTGAACATTTAGCACCCCTCCCCTCCCCCCATCCTTCATCTCCCCTCACAGCTCCTCAATCTGTGCAGTTTACCTGCTAATGGCAATTTCTACTTAGACAATGCAGATCTGTCAGTGTTACTAAGGTAACACATGGGGACCTGTCATGCTGTCACGAACCTTGGTGTCACGTCATACCCCCTCACCTCCCCCCATTCTACAAAAAAAAACCCTTCAGCTTAACTCTGCAATGATCTGAGGGGTTAGCGGTAGACAGGAGTTGCAAAGTGCAAAGTTTGGTGCAGGATATGGGGCACCCCTGCCAATGTGGTGCCAATAGAAGCTTGGTGCCAGTATAGACACTCAGGTCCTGGCTATAATGCTCCTCAATTGACATGCCACATATATGAAGCCACCTTGGATTCAGGGTCTAATTGTTGTGCGTTTCCCAGTTCTTAGCGAGCTCTTTGGTAAAATCAGGAGCTGAGCATGTGCCTATAAATATCTCATTGGTGGTAATGAGGCGATGGAGCTGAAGTGTGATCAGAAGGAAAGACGAGTGATACTCGGTGTGTTAAGATAAAACCACTTATACTGCACGATGGGTGATGTGGCCACCGTACTGTTGTCGTTTCTCGATGAAGCTTATTAGTGGCTCAACCCCGTCAGCGATGGTCTTCATGCACAGGTCTTCACTTTAATAAACACTCCAGCCTATGCAAATATTTGGGGTTATACACTCACTCATCCATGGATTAGTCACTACCCTTTCTGTAGAATGTTTCTTGGTTCTGACATTATCCCCTTTCCAGAGTGTTCATTGGTTTAGGTACCACCTTTCCTCAACAGTCTTCCATGGTTTGGGCTCCATCCCTCTGTACAATGTTCTTTGGTTAAGGTACCACCCAATTTATCGAGTACTTATTGGTTCAGCACCCAAAACCTAGAAAACTTCTTGGATCAGCACCTCCTCTTCTTTAGAGTACTCCCAGGTTCAAGCACCGTACCCTCTTTAAAGTACTCCTAGGTTAAAGCATTGTCCCCTCCTTCTGTACAATGTTCCTTGGTTAAGGTACCACTCAATTTATCGAGTACTTATTGGTTCAGGCACCCCAAATCTAGAATACTTCTTGGATCAAGCACCTCCCCCTCTTTAGAGTACTCCCAGGTTCAGGCACCATACCCTCTTTAGAGTACTCCCGAGTTTAAGCATCGTCTGCTCCTTCTGTACAATGTTTCTTGGTTAGGGGACCACGCAATCTATTGAGTACTCATTGGTTAAGGCACCCCAAATCTAGAATACTTCTTGGATCAATCACCTCCTCCTCTTTAGAGTACTCCCCGGTTCAAGCACCGTACCCTCTTTAGAGTGCCTACTGGATCAAGCATCACCTCCTCCTTAGAGTGTTCCTTGGTTCAGGTACCACCTTGCCCCAACAGTCTACCCTGGTTTGGGCACCATCCTTCTGTAGAAAGTTCCTTAGTTAATGTACCACCCAAACTGTAGAGTGTGTAATGGTTCAGGCATTCTCCCTCTTTACAGTATTCCTTGGTTCAGGTACCACCCCCTCATTAGTGTGTTTCTTGATTCAGGCACTTCCCCGTTTAAAGTACTTCCCAGGTTCGGGAACCTCCCTCTCTTTAAAGTGCTTCCAAATTTAGGCACTGTCCCCTCTTTAAAGTACTTCTCCCACTTAAGGCACTGTCCCCTCTTTGGTTTAGGCACCACCTCTTCCCTAGAGTAATTCTTGGTTCAGATACCACTTCTTTGGAGCAAGAAAGCATTGAATCATATACTAAGGTGCTGCATTACCAGAAGCCCTATGAATCTATACCATGTAGGATAAATATATATATAGGTCTCTACAAAGTGAATTGATTACTCCTAGGAGATCCCTCCACTGAAGTTTCCAGCTATGTGCCCATTATATATGTCACCAGTGAGTGGTGAGTGGATGTCTGATTCACCTAAAACTGAAATAGTATGGAATAAGACAGACCCCAACATATCTAAGCAACACTTTTTTTCAGATTTTGAATATTACTTTATTTCTCCTGAAAGTTCACTACCAGCAACCAACCAGCTGTCGGTTTTGGGTGGTCCAATCCATTGGTTACGTGATGAAAAATAGCAACAATGTGCCGTCCCTCAATCAGTTTTCACTGGCTTGTCCATTCTAATCTGCTGAACATTGAATTCTGATTGTTTGTAGTAAGCATTGATAGTCTTTAAAACAAGAAGCACATATGGAAAGAATCCTTTTGGCCAACAGCAGCCATATTGCTTTTATTGTGCACCCTACAGTTGATGGGATCACATGACTATGGGTTACTGCTCATTGCTTTTTTACCTCACTGAATAAGAACCATTTCAACTTTAATTTTCATAATGTGTACTATCTAGTGCAACTTACCTCCTCTGTGGTGAGGGGCATGCAGATTCGGTATTCCTTCACCAACATGCTGAGGCGATGACCAGAATGAACCTCTTGGGGAAAATCTAGAAGAGAGAAAAAACACAGATTGTGATTCGACAAATAAGTTTCTTCAAAACTAGAATTGGACTATGCATTCAATTGTTTTCTGATTTTAATGGAAAGTTGAATTATGGGATTTACAATTTTACATTGGCGGACTGGGATATGCCTATTTATAAAGTATTAAAGAGCAATGTGGCTTGGTAACCACCCTCAATGGAGATAAGCTATGTTGATCTGGTGGCCCTGAGTGGAGGTAAGCTACACTGGGTGGGTAGCCCAGAGTGGATTTTAGATATGTTGGACTGGTGGCTCAGTGTGGAAATAGGATATGTTGGGATGGTGGCTCTGACTGGGGATACAATATGTTGGGCTGGTGACCCAGTGTGCAGATAAGATATATTCGGTGGGTGGCCTTGAGTGGAGATAAGCTATGTTGGGCTGGTGGCCCTGAGTAGAGATGAGATATGTTGGGCTTGGTGGCCCTGAGTGGAGAGAAGCTATGTTGAGTGGGCCTGAGTGGAGATAAGATATGTTGGGCTGGTGACCCTAAGTAGAGATTAGCTATGAGTGGACCCACTATCATTAAAAACATGGTGGGTATTACATTTTTGGCTTCCTATTTAGTCCTATGATAACAAACTTTTCCATCACTGCCTCCCTTGCATATTCAGGATGTCATGTGGTTGAATGCCGATAGCTGCAAAGGAAGTTGATCCTAGAAGATATGAAGCCGCCTTTCACCCTTCACCATGCCCTTCAATCACCGTGACCCAAAGAAATCTTTATTTGCCATGAAAGGGTCTCTTGGTTGTATTTGTTCCACAGACACCCCAAGGCCCCAAGGCATTGATGTAATCAATTTGAGACAACTCTGATAGTTGCATCTGACCAGAAGAAGACCTCCTTCTGACTTACAAACAATTAACTTCAAATGGGATTTGCATTTCCTTAAACTTGAATAGCTATGGAAATTCTGCTTGAAGTAAACAAAAAAACATCAACACAGGCCTTAAAAACATAAGTGGACACCCTGAACTGTCAAGAAGGGATCAGCTGTGCTCTTTAGATGGAATTTTTATTACATGTACGTGCCATCTGGCACTATTTGGTGCTTGCCATCCAGAGATAGTAGGAGGATAGCGAGCCCTTGAGCACCAATGGACTCTTCAGTTGATCACAGCTGTTCATAATAAGGTTGGGAAGTCCATTATGGACAGACAACCAGCTAGGTAGACCACCTGCTATGCTGATGATATAACAGACACCTGAAGTTTGATGAAGCACACATTTTCCTGCCATGCCATTGAGTTGGTTGGCCACAAAACTCTGGCAGCTGCCTAATCTAACCTGGTCAACCAATGCTACCACTCAGATCAACCTCAGCAACCTTCCATGACATTGTCCAAGCCACCATTACCATCAAGAAGCAGAGTGACCACCCAAAGTGAAAGCTGACTATACACAAGATCTCCTTCATGATCTACTAACGACCATGTTGAAAAGTTTGGTAAATCTTCTGCAGACTATTACAAAGATTTTTGGCTTTTGTTAAATTTTTTGTTTTTCTCTTTTTTTGGTAAGATTGCTATTTATATAGAGGCTTTCCTTGCCTTGTACTATTTTTTAAATACAAGATTCTCCATAAGACAGGCTCACTTTAAGAAAAAGTTATTTGAAATGAAATCAACACAGAACATCTGTTAAAAAGAAAAACAAAATTGTGAGTTGCTCAAACGCTCGTTGCTATACCGACTGGTATCTAGAAATATCCCTTACACCGAATCCCTGACAACCCCTAGACAAGATGCATCTATTTATGAGACAGACAAAAATAACATATTTCTTATTGCCTGGATTTTATAACAGGTCATCAAATGCCTTAAAGGGAAATGGTGCTCATTTTTGAAACGGCTAGGCAATTGAGGTGGCCCTGATCTGAGTTCTATCAACCGTAGTACTGCCTAGGCATTCATTGGTGGTTCCCGATCCTTTTTCAGAGCATTTAATCTTTTTGTTATAATTTGCCCCAAAACAACTTTTTTATGATTTGGATGCCCATGGGGCCCTTAAGCAAGGTCCCACCAATGGTCATCCATGTGTGGCTCTGCAAGGTACATGTGCAGAACTTTTCACAACCTAAACACCTAAAGGTTCAACCAAGGTGCAAGTCACACCCCATGGAGGCATCTCGTCTACAAAGAGGATTGTGGGCAGCAAAATGTTCATCTTATATTTTATCATTTATAGGGACAGCTGGACCAAAAGGGCTCCTGTGATTCTATTTCCTATAATAAGATTTTGCAAGGAGTGCATGACCAGAAAAGACGATGAGTGGCGTCAGATTGGCTGGGGCCAGGCGCTATTTGAGTGCTTCTATTAGAACTTTTTGAGTATCGAGCCTTTTATTAACCTGGAGAATTACCGCTGTCAGCTCAATGGATGGACTGGCCAGGGTGTTGAGAGCGAATCCATGAATATTTAGACAGGGGTGCTTTATATAGTGTTCTGTGCTCAGCCATTATTATCATCACACCCAATGTTTGGAGATCGAGAAGAGGGGCAGTATTTAGTTTCAAGTAGGTGGGTGACCTACGCCCCGTCATGCTGCTATTTTATGAAGAATAGAAAATGAATGGGCAAAAAATGATTGGTTAGGGACAATAGAGAGGTAGGAAGAGGGACAGACCCTTCAAAATTGGAACAGTTGGGAGATATGAAGGGGGACAGTTGCTTTAAATCTGGGACAATTGGGTGGTATGAACAGGGATACATTGGGGCATTTGGAAGGTATGAAAGATGGATTAAGGTTTGGTGCAAAAACAATTTATAATTGGTAAATGATACATTTTATATCCATCCAAAAAGAGGAAAAACTGAGGGACTTTGGTCTGAAAGAGTCACAGCCTCTCCAAATCAAGAGCAGTTTGGAGAATAGAAGAGGGACAGTTTCTCCAAATTAGGGACATTTGGGAGGTTTGAAGAGGGACAGTTCTTCCAAATCAGGGGCATCTGGGAGGTATGAAGAGGGACAGTCCCTCTAAATCAAGGACAATTGAGAGATATAAAGAGGGACAGTTCCTTCAAATCAGAGACAGTTGGGAGGAATGAAGAAGGACACAGTTCCTCCAAATTAGGGACAATTGAGGCATATAAAGAGGGACAGTCCCTCCAAATCATGGACAATTGAGAGATATGAAGAGGGAGAGTTCCTTCAAATGAGAGACAGTTGGAGGGTATGAAGAGGGACAGTTCCTCCAAATTAGAGACAACTGAGAGCTATGAAGAGGGACAGTCCCTCTAAATCACGGACTATTGGAAGGCATGCACACTATTGTCACTGGAGGGTAATTTCGATCTATATTATGCCTGAGCAATATGTAATGGCTTGTAGTCCCTACTAAAAAAGTAAGTGACAGTAGGGACTACAAGCCATTGCATATTGCTCAGGCATACTATAGATCACATACTATGTGACAACACAAGAATACATTATTAGACAGGAACAAAGAGTTGTCATCCTATAACAAAGAACTCAACAACACGATCACCAGATACTCTTAGGATGAAAGCTGCAGATTTAGGAACATTAATAATGATTTTTTGAATGACATCAGCTTTTTAAAGCTCATATAAGACAGGGAGAAGTTTGATATATATTATAAAGAAATTCCAAGAAGAGAGTCTGCATCTGTTAACTCATTTCTTTATTTTTACGTATGGAAAGCCCACCATTTGCGTTCTTTTGTCCTTGTAAGACATGACAGATAAATCTTTTGGATGATCCCAGTAAAATAAATCAATTATGTGTAAGTAGTCGATGAGTCACATTTTCAAGCACAGCTTTCTATTTATAGAACAGACATTAGGAATATAGATTACAATCTCAACGTCCACGACGGCTGACCAATCAGCTCTCGCCCTTTGATTGACGTCACAAGGACGGAGTCATGGAGGAAGCCTCCACGCCACATTCTGACATACAATATACTGCTGGAGTCAATTTATTCTATTACTTAAACTTTTTGTCTTGTCACTGTCCTTTTTTGGACCCCCAATTTATCAGATAGTCAGAGCTGTGAACTTATGGCAGAAATCCGAATTAAAGATTTGATGTATATATATATATATATATATATATATATATATATATGATGTATATATATATATATATATATATATATAAAATCGATTGATTGGCACTATTGGTTACATTGGTGATCAGAAGATTGGGATTTTCACTTTCAGTTGGTTTCCAATAAGATATTATTATTATTATTAATAATAGATAGCCAGGTGTCAGTGATGGTGGGGTCTTACAGATAGGAGTGCATAAAGAGGAACCAAACTCAGTGGGAAATGAGCTTCTGCCATAATCAGCATACGTAGTGATAAAACTTACCTGTGGGCAGCTGCCTAGCAGCAATGGCACGTTCAGAAAGTGGCATCCAAGGAAGGCACCATATTGGCTGCCAACTCCATGGTGGACTTACGAGATGATCGTCTTCAGCTATGGAAAGCTACTGATGATCTAACCTCTGCACATTGCACATTGAGACGGGTTTATGTGAGAAAAGGGAGGTAAGAAGGGGGACAGTCCCTTCAAATCAGGTACAATAGGTAGGTAAGAAGGGTGACAGTTACCCCAAATCAGGGACAGTTGGGATAGGTGGAAGTTTTGAAGAGAAAGAGGCCTTCCAAATCAGGGGCAGATGGGGAGCTTCTGTCATAATTACACATACGCACAGCATGCTTGGCGAAGTACTTCATACTATGGCACAGATTTACCTATATACCTTGCAATGATGGCAAGTCTAGGACGTTTCACCCAAGGAAGGCGCCATATTGGCCACCAACTCCATGGTGGACTTTTTGAGCTATTGGAAAGCCATTGATGATGTAATTCCACATGTGTACGAGTTACATTGTCATAGGCAATTGGCTCTGTGTGTGGCACCGCCCTCTACTCTACATGGTTCTTTGAGTTCAGGTCCACTTTAAGACCTCTAATCCGCAGAATTGAGACAGGAAGGGGGTTAAACCATTTTTGGGGGGATTTATATTAGTTCTTCCTTGGCCGGCTATGTACAGCCAAGTATGTGACAACCACAATACTGCTGATCATTCTTTTTCCACTTTTGTATTTAGGAAGTTGTTAGCGATATTTTTATTATCAATACTGAAACAGGAAACCCAGTTGTCTTACAACAATATTTGCATTCCGTTAATCAAAACCACAAGCCCAGCTGCAGTCTGTTTTGACAATACGTTCATTAGGTGACAGCTTAAAATTGTTCTGTTTACCCAAAATAAGGCCAATAACAAATATAAGATTATTGTAGCTCTGAATGTCAGACCAAAGCTAAGTACATGGTTGACCGACTGGACTTATATTATGTTCAGACTGGTGGTGGGTAGCTACCAGTGGCTGGCACCTTACAAATCACTTGGCAGTCCCTACCGCTGCCTCGTAATGAACCAGTGTTTCCAAATCTGGTGGTGCTGAAACATTCCCCACCATCCCCATACATTTCCAATGAGCAAACACAGATAAAGCAGAAATGTGCCTTATATCTGTGCCACAACCTCATCACCCATATGGGCCTAGCACACTCCCAGCCAAGAGGGGTGGTTGGAAGTGACGCAGATACCACTTCTGGTGGTGAACTGTGCCCGGAGTTTAGACCATAGTTGTAGGGCTTCACCTTTGACCGCACATTGGAAAAGAATGGAGGCATTAGTGAGCACTTCAGCACCATCAAAAGTGGAGTCATAGTTGTCAACTGGAGTAGTAGTCATTCCCTGATGAATCCCAGTGGTTGGCACTTTACCAGTCACTCAGCAGCCCCAACCTCTCGTAATGAACCAATGTTTCCAGATTTGTTGGTGCTGAAACACTCACCACCACCCCATTTGTTTCCAAAGACCCAACCTATCTGGGTTTAGTGCGCTATCAGCCGGGGGAGTGAAAAGTGATGGCTGGGAGTGTGCTAAGCCCAGATGGGTGGTGAGGTTCTGGCACAGATACCATTACATATATGAGACAATACATATAGTGCTTCACCTATTGTACACCTATTGGAAATTAAAGTAATGAGCACTTCAGCACCACCAAATTTGCAAAAACACGGAGGCAGAAGTTGGGGCTGCCAAGGTACCAACTGCAGGGAGCCGCCATGGAACGCCTACTATGCTGTCATCTGCAGCTTTAGACAACCTCTTTGTCTTGCAGTTGAGTGCAGCTCTTATAAAGCAACGAGGAGCCAAAAGCAACTTCCGGAACTTCACTGCAACCGCATCCAAATGTGCGCCCAGAATGGTTCCTAATTGTTCCCATTCAGGGTATGCAGTTACGCCTGCGGTCAATCGCAAGTGTGAAATGTCCCTTATATGCAGGATGAGTTTTTCAATATTTCCTCCTCTAGGTACAATTAGTATCTCTGCAGACGGTTCATAAAAGGTCACATTGAAATTTCATGGAAAAGATCAAAGCTGCATGTGTCATTTCTGGTCTCATTTTACCACAGTTCACATAAGGTCTTAACAATTTTCAGCAGCAGCACTTCGATTCAAAACTGAATTCTGGACAGATGTAAAAGGTGTTAGATTTAGAAATCATTTTATTATGCAGGCAGTCTAAGTAACTGGATTTTATTGGAGATTGGAACAGCACAAGGAGCCAGTCTATAGTGCTATGAAGGAGCATGCAGATTGGAGGGGAAGACAGAATGTCAAAAAGATTAACTCATCAGTCTTCTGCTTCTCCTATAACTGTCCAACCACAGGCTGAGAGAAGACCTGCAAGCATTACAAAACAAGATGCAAAACCTAACCTCTCAGTTAACCCCCTCAAACATAGCCTTCTTTGATTTACCCCCCTGAAACCTAACCTCCTCTGAATTACCCTCCTCAAACCCAACCTCCTTTGATTTAACCCCCTCAAACCTTACCTCCTCCAATTTTAACCCCCTCAAACCTAACATCCTCTAATTTTAACCCCTCAAACCTAACCTCCCGCCCAGGGGCTTTATTCATTGTTGGCACACAAGCTGGAATTGTCGGGTATCCCTGGCGAATTTTGATAAATGGGCAGCAAGTTGGTAAGAATATTATAGAGCAGACAGCGCCTTTCTGCAATAAGGACCTGCCACCTAAATGCCAGACTTTTAAGGTTGAACTTTAGTCTTTACCTTTAAATCCATACTAAAAATCACTATCACTGTACTGGGATTACAGAGCCAAAAACAACCAATTCTTTCCTATTTATTTAAATTGCTTTTTGACATTTCATCTTCCATCATCATTTTCTTCGCTCTTGCCATTCCCAACCTAAGTTTTCTATAGATTAGAGAACACGATCAGTAAATGCAGGCAGATTGCAGTGATAAGAGCCATCTCCAGCTCTGATGTCATCATTTACATAAACACACACATTACACATGGATACACATTGAATGGAATGGGAGTTACAATGTAACCGATCGTTTTGTGTCATCACCATTAAACAGGCACCTTCATCTTGACATGTCACTATGTACATAGAACAATGTTGATTTTCCTGCCTCTATTGCAGAAATCCAATAAAATTTAACAGTTCTAAGCCAACATGAAAAAAAGATTTAATGGCCCCTTCACGCTTTTGTTCTTGTAGAGAGTCTTACCGGCCATTAACATGACATCTAAAGAGTGCCTGGTGCTGCTATGTTTTTATGGATAAGGTAAACCTTGTGTTTTGTGTTCTGTCCTTATAATAGTACAAGCTGCGGCTGCTTATCTGGTGTATACCATAAGGGTAGTGCATGTAAAACACAAATAAAATGCATTGTGTAGGTGGTTTTGTACATGCAGCTTCAAGCAAAGCATATCCTGTGACCTGGAAAAGGTATGGATCTAATGATCTCTAAAGTACAAGCAAGATATGACTCCGACGCACCTAACATGTGACATACAAAGAAAATAAAACCATGCTTCAATTCACATTAAAAAAATGTAGAGAAACATAAATCAAGCCTATCCCTGACACCGGATGAACCAGCTGAACCAACAACTGGAGTAGATTTGTGCTCTTCCATATCTTGTCTACTTAGGATACTTAATATATATTAATATACTTAATACATTAAAACTTTTATATTGTCCAGATCTTTTTCTGTTTAACATTTTGAAGCCCTGATGAAGGACCTCGTAACCCCTGAAAAGTGTTGGATTTTGAATGGATACTGAACAAAGTTCTGAAACTTTGGATCAGTTTTGGTTCACTTTTGAAATGCGAATCCAGCATGCTCAACCACCACAGGCAAAAATGTATTGGAGGGGGCAGACTCAATACAGCAGTCACCCTGCACAATAGAGAGCAGCACCTGTCTTTAAAAATGTAGTAAGTTTAGTAATAATTTAGGAGTAACTATATTATCACTGTCCAGGGGATTTGCAAAATGGCCTGGGAAGGGTACCTTTGGGCTGCTAGTTGGACATCAATTTGGAAACCACAGAATATTATTATATGTTGTTATATTATGTTGCCTTGTTTTATAATATCAGACTGCCAGTGATGTAATAATTACATTTAGTTGGGCTATATAAGGGTGGGGCTGGGTTATATAGGACAGTGACAGGAGGACTATCAGGAGGCTATGACCATCCCTGGGACAACTATTCTCATCCCTCCAAGTTCCAGAATTATTATTGCTATTATTAATAATAATAATAATAATAATAATATTAATAATAATATTAAACAGGATATATGCAGCTCTGTACATTAAAAAGGGGTTGCAAATGACAGACGAATACAGACAATGACACAGGAGGAGGAGAGGACCCTGCCCTGAAGAGCTTACAATCTAGGAGGTGGGGGAAGTATCACACAATTGGAGGGGGGATATGGAATGCTGGGAAGTAGTGAGGGTTTAGGAGACAGAAGGAGACGGGTAGGTGAGGTTGAAGCGTTGGGTTTTGAGTGCTCTTTTAAATGAGCAGAAAGTAGGAACAAGGCGAATAGGACGAGGAAGACCATTCCAGAGAATCGTGCAGCTCTAGAAAAGTCTTGGAGCCGTGCGTGTGATGAGGGTATG
Source organism: Pyxicephalus adspersus (assembly GCF_032062135.1). Classification (NCBI taxonomy): domain Eukaryota; kingdom Metazoa; phylum Chordata; class Amphibia; order Anura; family Pyxicephalidae; genus Pyxicephalus; species Pyxicephalus adspersus. Next base: position 9,121,676 of record NC_092864.1, read on the forward strand.
AGTGAGGAAGTCATTAGTAGGTCATGGAGGAGATCAAAGAGAGCGGCTGGGGGGGATTTTTCTTACAGGTCAGAAATGTAAGTGGGACAAGAACTGTGGAGGGATTTGAAGGCAAAGCACAGGAGCTTGAGTTTGATTCAAAATGGAAGCCAATGAAGAGAACTATAAAGAGAGGGAGCAGAAGAGGGGCGGTGGGAAGGACAGATGAGTCTGGCTGCAGCATTCATAATAGATTGTAGAGGAGACAGTCGCGTTAGTTGCCACTGGGCTTTCAGATTCCCAACCACAGCTGCCCATGTTTTAAAAATAATGACCGGCTACATTTTAGCACTGATGGGGGTGTAATGAAATTCATCTTGCAGAACGCTGTCTCAGAAGACCACAAATTATTAAGTATCTAATTATGGCTTGTTTCATATCTCACAACTTTCTGAGCTGGAAAACAGAAACCACTTTGAATGCCAAAAAAATATACACGCCCCGTGCCACATCTAACGTCATGTTCAGAACCAGCTGCACCATCGATACTTCATGTGCCAAAGATATATCAAACTGTCACCTACTGAAACAACCATCTGCAAAACATGCAACGCTTATTCAGTAAATGAATGCAAAGAACAACGAGTCTGATTTATTAAAGCTCTGCAGAGCTGGAGAGGATACAATTTCATCAGTGAAGCTGGGTGATCCAGCAAACCTGGAATGGATCTGGTCCAAATAGCAAATGACTTTTAAGAAATCCATTCCTGGTTTGCTGGATCACCCAGCTCCACTGATGACAATGTATCCTCTCCGTATCCTCTTGGAGAGCTTTAATAAATCAGTCCCAATGATTGCAGCAATCAAACGTCCATTCAGACTTCAACTGATCTCAAAAAAATTGCGGCGTCTAGCACTTAAGTTTTGCATTTTTTTTTGCATATTACTGTATCTTCCTGCAATTTATTCCACTTTGTACTTATGATCAAACAAGTTCTTCTAGTACTTAAAATGTTATCATTTAGGATCATTCAGGTTCTAAAATGTGCTGGGCAGCAACCATTTTGGGGTTGATAGTCTGGGTCTAGGAGAGACTTTGATGCTTGGAAACCCAGAAAGGTTTATTCATAGTAATGTGAAGTGCAAAGGCTGCATCCTATGTTCAGAAACCAACAGCATCCAATCAGATTTTATTCAATCTCTTAACTGATCTCCATTTCAGATCTGCATCAGAATCCTTGCCAGGGGACACTACACACCTAGGGATGCACATTGCACTTCTGCTTGCCATGCATTAGTCCTTACACTTTGCACAGTTGCATCATACAAGCTTTTCTAGTGCCTAAAAACGTCAAGACATCATTTCTTGTTCCAGAAAGTGCTGCAGAACACATTTTTTATCATAATGATGCTCCTGGTTTATCAGGAGGCCATGCCAATCCCTGGGGCTCTTTAAGTGACAGCAGACGCTTGGTTACCAGGAAAGGTTTATTCAGTAAAGCAATGCAAAGTACAATGACTGCACACAAAGATCAGCAATCCACAGCATCCAATTAAACCTTTTATAGCTACATAAAAAAGACATAAAGACATAAATTCATCAACCACTTTTAAACAAGTTCAACCACTAGAGAAATAAACATATCCCAGATATAAAACCCTATAAGACAAAGTTGCTCCAGAGGAAGGCAAGGTACAATTTGGTCCAAAAGGGAAAAAATTCCTTCCTGATGCCATGAGGCAATCCGATGTTCCCTGGATCAATAGTCTTTGTTACCTTTACTTTAAAGCCCTAATCCCCAGTTATATTCTGTGCTTCTGGAAATCATCAAGCTTTTTCTTAAAGCAATCTATGGAACTTGCTGAAACTACTTCCTGAGGGAGCCGATTCCTCATTTTCAAAGCCCTTACAATGAAGAATCCCTTCCTTATCCGGAGCTTAAACTTCTTTTCCTCCAGACGCAGAGAGTGCCCTCTTGTTCTTTGTAATGATCCCAAAGTGAATAATCGGGAAGAGAGTTCTCTATATGGACCGTTTATATATTTATACAGCGTGATCATATCCCCCTTATACGTCTCGACCTTATCAGATCTCTGAACTGATTTGCCTACAATGAACTGTATTAAAGTTGCTGCTCCGCACGCTGAAGTTTTGCATTTAACTTGTTGTTCATTCTTGCACTGCACCCACATATGTTTCCATATGCAAGCTTTTCTAGTGTCTGAAGAGCAGCAAAGATCTTTTCATGTTCTGCAATGTATTAGACAAATATCATAATGATGGCTTAGGTCTATCAAGAGGCCAAGACAGCCACTGGGACAATTTTAGGTGACAACATGATGCAAAAAAGAGCGATTCGGGTTCTGACCACCATTTCTGTGATAATGATCTAGGTCTGGTAAGAGGAAACGATCATCAATAGAACTGGAATGCTTGGAAAGCCAATGCAAAGTGCAATGAATGCATACAAAGATCAGCAATACAGAGCATTCAATCCGAATCCCTACAGCAAACGGTAACCCAACCGCTTGCCAGAGATCATTGCACCTTACATGTTTGCTTGCAATGCTTCCTGCAAAAAATAGATAGAGATCATCTACGCTAGTCCTACATTTACAGCAATAATTCTGTTTCCCACCCAACGCGTTTCCCCCCGCAGGGCTTCTTCAGGGGATTGGGATACCTTTTGGACGGCTGCCTGCGGCTCACCACTTTACCACTACTACAAACTAAAACTACTGGTCATCCTGAACAACCAAATAGCACTCCATTTCACCCCAAATATTCTGCTTCCCTACTATCAGAATAAAAGCATATAACCCCATCCATATATCACCCTAATAGGTATAATACCACTATCCAACACGGCTATTGAAGACAATACTTATTTACATATAGAACAGCGGTGCTAGTACCATTACATTCAAAATTACTACTGGATTTATGATTGGGGTACCTTTCAGTAGTAATTGGTATACAACCTGGTAAAAGTTCCAGCAATTTTATCAAGTATCCAAATCCCCTGAAGAAGCCCGGCAGGGCGAAACGTGTCGGGTGGTAAACAGAATTATTGCTGTAAATGTGCCTGAATATACTTTAAAATTACTACTCTTTAAGTACAAGACTAGTGCATCCATGTTAGTCTAGGACTAGCGTAGATGATCTCTGTCTTTTTTTTAGGATGTTGAAATCAAATCAAATTTAGTGTTTTTATAAAATACTTTTGCCCTACAAATGCCTTTTTTCTCTCTCCCAAACTACCTTCACAATTCAGGCTGGGCAATATGGAGTTAACTCTAAATTGCGTGTTGTGCTCTTTGGTGGATCACACTTTCCTACATCAATAGATTGGTTTCAGGTGGGAGCACAATGATGGTTCCGGTCTATTAGGAGGCCACGGTCATCAATGGGACGGTTTTAGGTGACAGTATGATGGTTGGTGGCCAGGAAAGGCATTTTGGATAAGGCAATGCAAAGTGCAATGACTGCAAGCACATAATAGCAATACAAAGCATCCGTCTTGATCGCTTAACAAATCTGCACACAGTAAACTGCAACCGAATCGCTTGTCAGAGATCGCTGCACTTAGCACTTGGATTTTGCACTTTTCTTGCAACATTTCCTTGCACTTTGTCTACAAATCTTCACACTTTGTTCTGTTTCCATAAACAAGCCTTTCTGGTCCCCAACAATGACCAAAAATCTTTTCTTGTTCAGCATTGTGCCAGACAACAGACATCTCTATAATAATAATGGTTCTGGTCCATCAAGAGACAATGATCATCAATGGGACATTTCAGGTGACAGCATGATGGCTGGTGGCCAGGAAAGGCATTTGGAGTAGAGAAATGCAATAAGTACATGTAGACGTAATACAAAGCTTCCAATCTGATCTGCCAGCAATACATTATAAATAATTTGCCTTCTGGAGACTCTGCACTCAGCTCATAGGATTTGCAGTTTACATCCTTGCACTTTGCCCATAAATCTTCACACTTTGTTCTGTTTCCATAAACAAGCCTTTCTGGTCCCCAACAATGGCCAACAATCATGTTCTACAATGTGCCAGACAACAGACATCTCTATAATAATGATGGTTTTGGTTTATCAAGTCGCCATGATCATCAATGGGACCATTTCCGGACGCCATGATGATGGCTCTGGTCTTAGGAGGCAATGATCATCAATGGGACAGTTTCAGGTGACAGCATGATGGTTGGTGGCCAGAAAAGGCATTTTGCGTAAAACATTGCAATAAATACATGCAGACATAATACAAGGCATCTCATCTGTAACTAAGTTGCACTTTTGTTGCAATGTTTCCTTGCACTTTGCCCACAAATCTTCACACTTTGTTCTGTTTCCTTAAACAAACCTTTCTATTCCCCAACAATCTTTTCATGTTCTACAATGTGCCAGATAACAGACATCTCTATAATAATGAGGGTTCTGGTCTATCAAGAGGCAATGATCATCAATAGGACGGTTTCAGGTGACAGCATGGTGGTTGCTGGCCAGGAAAGTCATTTTGAGTAAAGCAACAAGATCATGCAAAGACAAAATACAAAGCATTCGATCTGATCGCTTAACAAAGCTGCAACCAAATTGCTTGTCAGAGATCACTGCACTTGCACTTGGATTTTGCACTTTTCTTGCAATGCTTCTTTGCACTTTGCCCAAAAATCTTAACTTTTTGTTTCCTTAAATAAACCTTTCTAGCCCCCAACAATAGCCAAACATCTTTTCTTGTTCTACAATGTGCCAGATCCCAGATATCTCTATATTAATGATGGTTTTGCTTTATCAAGAGACAATGATCATCAATGGGACAATTTCAGGTGACAGCATGATGATGGTTCTGGTCTGATAGAAGGATCATCAGTAGGACAGTTTGCAGACATGATGATGGACTATTAGGAGGCAATGATCAGGAATGGGACAGGTTCAGCATGATGTTTTGTGACCAGGAAAGGCATTTTGAGTAAAGCAATGCAATAAGTACATGCAAAGACATAATCCGACGCTTCCAATCTGATCTGCCAGCAATAAATTATTGAATTTGCTTTGGCTGTACATAAGATCTGCACTTTACTCTTTAGCTCTCCGTGCACTTTATTTTGCTCCCATTCTACCCATCAAGCTTTGTATTGCCATTACTCACCGATCCCAGATTACCTGATGCCGGATCTCCTCGTCCTCTTCTCCCGTTACATGTGCGATGTCTCTCCGCTTCTTTATTGCGTTGCCAGGATTATCCAACACCCACCGCTCCTCCGCTGCCTGGAAGCTGCTGCAATGTTTGTACAGGGAAGATGTGGCAATGGGTGCAATCTGCTCCCCTGTCTGGCTTTTCCTTTTTGTATTTCAATGTTTTGTTTCCTTTTCTTCTTCCGCCGCCTTTTCTTTTGTATGTGTTGTGGTTGTGTCAGATTTTTATGTCTTTGTGTGCTTTTTAGTCTTTGCTTAGTTATCCTTCCATCCACGTTGCTTCTCTCTGTCTCACTATTCTTGTGTCAGGGTGTGTCATGCTCATTACAATGTTCTCACTCCCCCCATTTGTCACTCTGCGTATGCTACTGTGCGCAAGCTACTATTAACCCTTTCCAAGCCTCCAAATTTCCCCCCACCTTCCATAATCATATTACATAGAGCTGTACCTAATGCTTAGTTATGTTGCTGGGTTTATCATTTCATGGTCAGTTTGTGGAACACCAAATAATTCTTATTAATAAACAGGATTTATATAGCACCAACATATTGAGCAGCGCTGTACATTGAATAGAGGTTGCAAAAGACAGACAGTGACACAGGAGGTGGAGAGGACCCTGCCCCGAAGAGCTTACAATCTAAGAGGTGGGGGAAGTATCACACAAAAGGAGGGGGTATATGGAATGGTGGGAAGTAATGAGGGTTTAGGAGACAGAAGAAGATGAGGAGGTGAGGTTGAAAAGAAAGGTTTTATAACCAAACTAAACCTAAAACTGCCTAAAACAAAAAAAACACACTTACTTTGAATCAGTCCGATTCAGTCCGATTCATCCGGGGGTGTCTTGCATTGGGTCCTGCGTTGTCCCAGCATCGGTCTCCGAGCTGGCACACCGGGCGGTGCTATCTTCCTAAGTCACCCAACCAAGGCGCAAAATCGGGTGACGTAGGTTGGAAACTTGCACATGCCTGAGATTGGTAAATTTTTCTCCTTTCACGAAAAGGCTCCTTCTGCGCATGCCAGAGATGCTCGAGCACCCGCAGAGGGAGCGCTCAAGAGCCTCCCCGGATGCGTGACGTAGGTATCCCGGGAGGCTTTGCGCTCCCATTCATTCTCGTTCGCCTAAGCAGTGCTACACCTTTATTTTTTTTTAAAAAAAAGGGTGTTGCACTTAAAAAAACCTAAACAAACAGAATATTTAACTTCCATAAAAGGGTTGTCTACCCTTTAATGTAAAGTGAAATTTCTGAATTTAGGTACGGTTTAAGGGCTCATAAAATGAGCAGAAGTACATTAAATAAGGGGTTGCAAATGACAGACGGATACAGACAGTGACACAGGAGGAGGAGAGGACCCTGGCCCAAAGAGCTTACAATCTAGGAGGTGGGGGAAGTATCACACAATAGGAGGGTGATATGGAATGGTGGGAAGTAGTGAGGGTTTAGGTGACAGAAGAAAGATGGGTAGGTGAGGTTGAAGCGTTAGGTTGTGAGAACTCTTTTAAATGAACAGAAAGTAGGAGCAAGGCGAATAGGATGAGGAATACCATTCCGGAGAATCGGGGCAGCTCTATAAAAGTCTTGGAGCCGTGCGTGTGAGGAGGTTATGAGTGAGGAAGTCATTAGTAGGTCATTGGAGAAGCGAAGAGAGGGGCTGGAGGGTATATTTCTACACATGAGGAGGAGAAAACGCTGCCCAGAAGAGCTTACAATCTAAGAGGAGGGGGAAGTATCACACAATAGGAGGAGGGATATGGAATAGTGGGTGAGAAGTGATAATAGGTGAGTATGAAAAGATGGGTTTTAGGTGCACTTTTAGGCTGAATAATCCATCAGGATGTAGGAGGAAATCCATGCAAACATGGGAAGAACATACAAACTACATGCAGACAGTGACCTGATTCAGATTCACACCTGAGACCCCAAAGCTGCAAGCGGTGCAGACAGACAACAGCGGGCCCCGACACAGAACTGAATGACCCCACCGCCATTACAATTAAGCTGCTTTTGGAGCAGGAACCAAGGTCCTTCCGCCCCTGAGTGTTAGCTACCGTGCCCGTTTCCTGAATAGAAGGGCCAGCATTTACATTTTCTTCTAGACCACAAAATGTTTGATGTATCAGCACGGTGCAGTTTTCATTTTCACTTTTTTGCGGCTGTTTGTCAGGGTTCCGGTTACGCCTCTGCATGCGTCACTTTAAAAGGGCCCCTAATGAGCCCTAAAAAAAGCAAGGACTTGTATATGAGCGATGCAGCACGGTGTGACACATTTATATTCACACACGGCGCCTTGGTTGACACTGTTTATCTGCTTTGGGATGTTATTTAGAATTAATAGCTACACGCTGCAGTGCATATATTGCGCCTTGTAGTACATGCTATGCTTGCTAAGGTTTCCGTGCAGCTTTAAAGAAATTAAACAATGGATCTGCACCGAAATGATATTTCAGCTTTCTCTTCAAATGTGATAATTAGGTTTAATTGGGGCGCGAGAATATAATTTGTCAAACAGAAGCAACTGTAGGGTCATATATAATAAACAATGGTTGTATGGAGGGGGGATTGGTAAAAATGGGTGGAAGGGGTAATGGAGGGAGAAGGTAGGAGGGTATAATGGAGGTAAAATGTCATAGGCAAGGATGGGCCAAAACTACAAAAAATGGGGAGCAGAGGCTGGCGAGGGGAAGGGAAAGAAGATTCCTAAAGTTCAGATTGTACCAAGTAAAGTAAGCCGGTAGGAAGGTGATAGGTGGAGGTCCCACCAGATAGAAGTGACCTTGGTCGTGGTGTTGTGGAGTTGAGCAATTCGTGTTTCTTGCACAAAAGTCCAGGTCAGTCGTCTTTTCAATTCGGAGAAGGTAAATCCATGATTGGGGCGATGGATTATTTTGTAGGGATCAGGGTGATGCTTAGAATCTGGGTAACGGTTGGGGAGGGCTGGGAACTGATCTGGGGTATAATGCAGTTATGAGGCGGTAACTTTACACCATAAATTGGACAGAATTGGGCATTACCACTATATATGTAAAAATGAGCCTGGATGGGGGACCCACAGAAACATAAAGGGGTGCAATCGGCAAAGAATTTGGAGAGGTTGGTGGGGGAACCAGATACCACCTGGAATGTAATTTGAAGTTTGTTTCCTTGGTTCCTTGGGCGTGCATGACTTGGAATTGTGTTGCATTATATCATCAGAGAATCTTGTATCTAAGTCTCTCTTGATTTTTTATTGCTGTTCTAGGTATTATTATTAACATTTGATCTACTTACTGTACCAGTCTTAAATGTGTGAGATAAAATTATAAAAAAAGGGTAATAAAGTATAGCCAACTATCCAGAGGTGTCTCCGACATTGTGACACACATGGCACCATTGGGTGATTTAAAGCAACTCTGACCCCAAATCACAATAAAAAAAGAATAATAATAATATTAATTACCATACTTGCCCTGCCGCAGGGACTCTTCGGTCTCGTGCAGAGGTATACTCATTGAATTTGTTTGGAATCTTCCAGGTATCTGTGTCCCTCTCTTTCGATAATCAGCAGGTGGAACCACGGCCCACAGCAGAGAGATCTGCCACTGCCGGAAGTTTTGGACGCTGAAGATCCCCGTAGTGATAGTGGTTCTGCAAGAGAGAAGATCGTAGCCACCTTCATCTGGATAGTAAATTATTATTTCCTGTTTTTTAATTTTACAGGCTACCATCTTGTACTTATAAAGCACCAACATATAACTCGCAGCATATAGAGTTTGGCGGCAGGCTCCCATTCAGCTCATCCAGTTTTCTGCATACGTTTGCATGTGGTAGGTTGTGGCGCTGCTCCTGGAAGGACACGCTGCTTCGGGCTTCCAGGTGCTTGTCTACCTCTGGATGAAGAACTGCACCAAAAATGCAAGGACGACATGCCAACACGTAACTTGGAGTGCAGTTTGCTGCATCAGGGCACAAAGCACCAGCTCCTGGATGTAGCTAACTGCATGGTTTTCAAGTGTGAAAATGGCAAACTGTCCATCAGAGGGGCTCACAATCTAATCCCACCATTATAGTCATTTGGGGGCAGTCAGTATGTTTATAGGATGTGGGAAGAAACACACACAGGGAGGACCTATGCTGACCGTGCTAGGCACTGAGCCACCATGTTTGTTGCTTTTCAATCATCTCTTGGTGTCAGGGTCTCTTTAAACCCTTCAATGGTGTCAAGTGCTTCATAGAAAATCTCTATTCTTCAGTTCCAGTTGGATTTTCTATTGATTTTATCTCATGATATGGAGTGATCTGATCACCCAGTATGGTTTGAAGCCAAGAGATATGATGGGAAGATCATGCCACTGGATACTTCAATTGATTTGGCTAAGAATTAGGTAAGCTGTGCTGGTGGTTTAGGCAAGAATGGACAATAGTTGGAGTTTTGGGTAGGCCAGAAGACTTGGAGGAACCTAGGAACCTTCTGATTGATGAAGCATTTTCAATGGCAGGTCATATATGCTGTCTATAAATTGGAGGATCAAGTCAGAAATCCATCTGGATTTTTTCCTGACATCTGTTGGCTATACATGAAGGTGCTGATGTAAAAGGGAAGGCTTGTGGATGGATTTGGCCATATGACCAACATTTTAAGGTCCGGTGCCAATGTCCATGCTGGGCTCCAAGAACGAAAAGGAGAAAGACCATTGCATGATGAAGCCATCAACGGGTATCATATGGGCAACCCCAACAAGCCAGAATATAGAGAATCCATGGGGAGTTTCCCTTTTCTTCTCTGTTTAAGAAGAAAAAAGGTTTAGCATACTCTTCACCTCCTAGCAAAAAAAGGACCCCATCAAACCAGCACTTACCCTATTAGCCGTGCAGGGTGAGCATCATGCATTTCAGTCTTCACCAGCGCCATGATTGTTTTAATGTGTGGTCACGCTTAGGGCAACCCTGCATCCTGCATATTCCATAAAAAAGTTATCTACAGCAGCTTTGATAGTACAGTCCTCACGATTCATTTTAAAATGTACTTGCAGCCTTTCAAGTACTTCTTTGCACAGAAAAAGCAAAAGATTTTAATAAGATCAGGTTCTGCAGCCACTTTACCTGGAGTATGGATGGCATTTAGAAAAATTAGTAATCAACTGCCCAAATGACCCTCAAAATGTTACTTTTCCAAAAAAGCAATTAAACTATTGCAGAGAACTGTGCACGTCTGCCACCTGCTGGTGAAAATGAAGATTGCAGATTTAAATAATTTTTATTATTATTTGTGTTTTATTACATTTTTTTTATGTGTATTTATGTTTTTATTATGTGTCATCTGAGGCCCTTTTCTCATTTTATAGCTACAACAAAATCTGCATTGAAGAGTGTGTATCAATGTAGGGGAAGCAACATTTGTAACTAATGTTTATAATGCAGACTGCATTGTGTACAATAGGTAATTATGCTTTATTTTAAACCTACCTGTGGTAGTTTACACTAATATTGAGATTCAGTTTGGGTTTCAGTGATGTGTATCTGCTTTTTTTTGTAACATCCCTCCCTACTTCTTTACTGGGTGAATGATTCTCTATACCTTGCATGAAAGACTGACGGCTTTGGGAGAACTGTTTGACTTTTCCGTGTAGAATTCAGCACAATAATTTTTTCCCCATAACTAAACATAGAAAAAGTGTTCAGTTGTTTTTTAAAGCTTATCTAAACTCCTAAACATAAGTGTTATATGTTGGCGACAGATTTCTCACAAGGTCACCATGATTGTGGCCTAGGGTGCCATGTCCACTAGGGGCAGCATTTATACTGCCCCTGGGACTGTGATAGTTGTCATAGATGCTCCATATAAGCAGAAGCAAATATTAATTAAGCCAAGGTTAGTTTTTTGGGTTCTTTGGGCATTCTTTGGTGGCTTCCACCATGTTTGTTAGGACGCATTACTGCAGTCTCGTGTTGCAGGGCATCGCCCCATTGGAGGAGCCACTCCATGGTTTACACTGGGCTAGACTTGTACTTTTTTCTTCCCTAGGTCAGCTAGCTTGTGCTCAAGAGGTAAATATTTGAGGGCAGCCATGATAATAATGGAAGGCCACTGGTGGGAACCATGATGGTTGTGGGCAGAACAGCCCCTTGCTAAGCACTTTTATGTGTTATCAGTGGTGGATTTTTTCAACAGTGGGTTCTGAAGAACTGAATTGGGGTCTCCACAGTGAAATACTTGGGGCCCCCAAGGGAGAAGTGTATAGGGCCCTAATGCAGTGGCACATGTTGCACCTCCCCATGTCTGTATTATAAGGATAATATTACAACCACAATAGCTCTACAAATGACCCCCCCCCAGGGCCCCTGGCACCCTGGACCCTGGGCCATGACCTAGGTGACCTTGTGAGTAATCTGCATTAAAACGCATATTGGTGGAGGCCAGGGGAGGAGACCTTGAATTGGTATAATATATTCTTATTTACTGTTCCATATACAAAAGGATAACCCCTCCAATAGAAGATCTTACAGGTATACAAATTCATTAATATCCATTGTACGTTTTCATTTAAAATAAAATTGGATCAGCATCACATGACTGATATGGACCTGATTTATTAAAGCCCTCCAAGGTTGGAGAGGTACACTTTCATCAGTAAACCTGGAAAAGATCTTGTCCAGGATTGAAAACATTTGCTAACAAATATCAAATGACTTTTAGGAAATCCATTCCAGGTTTGCTGAATCACCCAGCTTCACTGATGAAAATGTATCCTCTCCAGCTTTGGAGAGCTTTATTAAATCAGGCCCAATATCTGAAGAAGATGGTCCGCAATGAACATCATGCTTATTCCAGGTTTTTTTCATTGAGGTCCCATCCAGAAAACACTGACCTCCATGCAAATCTGAGTATAGACCTACTCGCTCACATCTCTACTTTGAGCGTGACCGTTCAGTAACCAGGCACTGCATGCAAATAGCCTAAAACTGCCATTTGGTTTGCAGTTTCCCCGAAAAATTGATGCTAATAATTAGTACTGGCCTCCAACATCACTGAAGTACCAGCAAGCACAAAGACACATTTTACCAATACATTTAAATATTTCTTTATTGCAATGCAGTGTTAAACTTTTTAGGATGGGGGAACCCTTGAAATAACTTTCAGGTCTTCAGGGAACCTCGGTTATAATTACTATATCCACAGCTCACAGTACATTAGTGTGGTGGTCAGTGGGAAGATTCCCTTTTACATTGCTAGCCATTGGGGAGAATGTCACCCTTACAGATAGCCAAAAAAGATTGGTGTCACCTAAACTGACCTGGGAGACACAAATTGGACATTACTCAAGGAACCCCCAGCAACCTATGGAGGAACCCTGGTTGAGAAACACTGATATATTTACGCATACATCTGTCATTGGCATGCAATTTTTTTCGGGAGTGGGTGGTAATGTTAGGGCGAGACTTGGGAAGCGCTAGGAGCAGCCTTGGAGTGGGTCAAGATGAGGATAAGTGTGAGGGGTCCCCAAGAGCCATTGAGAAAATCTAACTTTATGACTGCACCCACCCACTTAAGTACTCTTTGAATGCTGTTTTTTAACCTATGTATTTTTGGCATCCTCTAGAAAAGAATTTCCCAACCAGGGTTCCGCCACAGGTTGTTAGGGGTTCCTCAAACAATGAGCAACTTGTGCCTTTCATATGAGTTACTACTGACTGCCATGGGGTACATGTACCCATACCTACATTCAAAAGTAAACAGTATCCCTCTATACAGAATTGTCAGCTCTTTGGTTGAGTGTTTTCCAACCAGGGTTTCTCCAGAGGTTGCTGGTGGGTTCCTTGAGCAATGAGCAATCTCTCAGGTCAGTTACTACTGATACCAATGGTGTTTTTGGCTATAAGGGTGACATTCCCCCAATGACAGTAAGTAATGTTCTCATGACCAACATACCAATGTTCTATGAGCTGGATATTGATATACTTGTCAGGGGTTTCTTAAGACCCAACATTTCAAGGGTCCCCCCATATCAAATAGGTTGAGAAAGGCTGCTCTAGATCATTTGTGGGTCAAGGGTTCGGAGGATGGAAGCTTTTTTTTCTTTTATCTATCTAGTAGCAAATCTATATTTACTATTGAACGTAATTTCTCTCCAAGCAAACCTATAGGTCTGGGGTGTCCATCTCCAGTCCTTGAAGGCCATGATCAGATTGGAGGCTTGGAGTCCACCAGTAGAACAAGTACCCATCAAAGCAAGAAGAAGAGCTATTTGTAGTAGCATAACATAATGTTTTCGTATGAGTTAGGCCATGGTTGAGAGATTTGACTTGAATGACAATTATTAGACAAGTGAACTACACAACCATGGAACACCAAAAACCACAACACAAAGATATACAAACAGGTACAAACTTTAATGAGCATTGAAGTGATCAGAAGAAGCTGCATTTAATGATGTTCAAGCATTCACAAGTTTCTCTAAGGAAACCGAATACTTGCATGAGTCTAGTGAAATGGATGTCATGAAATTTTGGTGAAAAACACCAAAATGTAAAAATACTTCAATACCAGGCTCTTGACAGTCTTTGACAGGTGCTTTGTAAGTGATTAGGGAATTAAAATGATAATGATCATCTCAGAGTTGTCCATATTTATGATGGACGGTCAGGTGGTCCAGTCTACACAGTACTGGAGCTGGCCAAGAATGGGTTGAGCTATCACCAAGGGTTTGGCATGGACTGTGGGTGCTGGTATGGCCAGAAGGATTGAGGGAGGGGTCCAAAATTGTCATAGCCTAAGGGCTCTAAGTGTTGATGTTTTGACCCTGGTGCTAGTGACCTGATAAGTGGTGAACAAACGAATATACCACCACTATTTAGTGGCAAACAATGGTCCCTAAATGGTCTATAAAAGTTACAAAAACACAAGAATCCAATTCCCAACTTATCATCCCAAAATGTTTCTTACAAATTGAAGGTGTCCCAACATCCTCGTGACAACAACAAATCTAATTTCTTGTATTAGTGACATGAAACCAAGAGCAAAATTCTACTCAACAGGGTAGCAAACAAAATGAACAACCTTACAATAATTTGTCCTCACCGCGCTTTACTTAAATTTTTGTCAGTAGTTGTGCTTTTACATTTGGGGCCCCAGTGCTGTAAGCACCACTACAACCCTGGTGCCACTCCATTTCCATACAGTACTTTTTAAAGTAGGTTTTATTTACATTTATCCAAAATGGTAGATGACAAGTGCTTCAACTTCATATCACTATTGTTCTTAATGTCATTTGGCTTTGGGATTTGGTAAATGGATCAACCTGTTGATGATTGTGGAGTCTAGGCTGGGACTGTGAAGAAAACCATTCTGAAGGAGTAGACCGTGTCCACAATGTAAGCCACCAGGTTGATGTAGGTCAAGATGGTGATCCCGACTCCAATATCCCATGGACAAACATAGTAAGGACGACACAAATCTCTGTTTGGAGCATACTTGAAGAAGTAGTAAGGCCATATGACTGCCACTGTGATGTACATGGCCACTGCCAGGATATTGTATCCAATAAGAATCTTCTCAAAGTTTATGGGAAGTTTAGGTAAGAGACGGCCAATGGTTAGGATGATGATTATAGTGGTAATGATGAAGCAAATGGAGTAAACAGCCACACACCACTGCAGACCTCCATCGGGAGAAACCGGTATAAGAAGAGACAAGATAATGCAGGCAACATAGGCTTCAAAAACCTTTAGCAGGCCGGGGACAGTAGAGAGGAAACCACTGATCTCACCAGGCTTAGCGCGGGTAAGTCCCACCTCAATGGCATAGGCGAAGAAGCACAGGATGGACATTGCAGTGGCTGCACCCCGACAGGCACAGGAGTGCCCACTGCAGCCTCCACTTAGGAAAATGGAGGGGTACATGATGGATGTAGTGAAGAGCATCAATGAAGCCAACATGGAGAAGGCCGAGGTGAAGTCCTCCCAAGAGATGGGAACTTTGCTGTAGAACCCTGTCAGCTCCAAGACAACGATTAGGATAGTAATCACAAAACACATGATCCATGTAAACATACTCCAGGCCCCATATTGGTTATGGTACATCTGGACGCTGGCCACCAAGCTTAAGGCGGTGCAGGAGAAAAATATCTGGAAGAAACGCAGGATCACCAAGGGCGTAAAATAGGATCGAATACCCATTTTGGAAAAGACGAGGAGGTGAAGGTGTATGACAAATGGTGGGAGGATTCAATTAAATGACTGTTGTCTGACACCGAATGAGGTTGTATTCCAAGTGAGCTGTATGGAACTGTCCGTACCTAAAACACAGGAAATACAGGTCAAATCTAGCTGGAATATTACCAATCAATATAGAGTACAATGTTGATGCCCAGCTCAGGGTCATTTTCATGGATGCAATGTCCTTAAAATTTCTGTGCCAACACTTTTGGAGAAGCCAATAAACCTACCAGTGTTTTTTTAGTGGATTTAGTGGAAACCACACAATTACAGAAGGAAGATGCAAACTCCATGATGATGGGGCCTTAGCCAAGATGTCAGCCTTGGACACGAATGCTGCAAGGCCAGAGTCCTGTCCACGATGCCACCAACTAAACTTTCAGCAGTTAAATAGTGTGTTTGCATAAAAGGTCTATACACCATCCGAAAAAGAGGAAACCAGAGGGGAAAAGGGGACAGAAGGACTTGGTTTTAGGAAAGGGACTGGCCTTACAAATACGGGACAGTTGGATTTTAGGCATATTTGTTTGCTATGCCTTAAATTCCAGGTTTTCCTAATTCATTAGACCCGCCTCAAATCTTACACTTAATCCTCCAGCTTCTACAACACTGATAATCTGCTAGATTGCTTCATATTTTTCTATTGCCTATTTACTCAAAAGTCCAAGTGCTTATTCAAACATATCATTCCAGCGACCTGGACTGCTCTCAAACAGGCCGCCCATAAGCGTGGGTCGACCTCTATTGTTGATCAGATAAGAGTGTAACTTCTACAACAATCATATTGATCACTAACAATGGATATAATGTAAATATCCATCATATGAAACTCGTGTTACAACGTAACAAAAAATATTCACAGGAGACCGGTTAGGGTTTATATGTTGGCATCTGAAAAAGATTTTTTGGAACCTGAGTCCAAGATGACCCAACTGCAGCTTAAAGCCATACTTCAGAATACCTCAGTTTCCTATTAGATCACCCCCTGCACCTCAGTATTCCTACCTTGCCCCGGTTGTCCACCATTCCCACTTAGATAACCCCCTGCACCTCAGTATTCTATCTTGTTGCCGTTATCTTCCATTCCTAACCTGCACCTCAGTATTGGTACCTTGTCCCAGTTGTCCTCCATTCCAAATTGGATATCCCCCTGAATCTCAGTATTGATACTTTGTCCCAGTTATCCTCCATTCCCAATATTTAACTCCCTGCACCTCAGTATTCATACCTTGTCCCAGCTGTCTTCCAATCCCAATTAAATCCTCCCCCCGGCACCTCAGTATTCATACCTTGTCCCAGGTGTCCTCCATTCCCACTTAGATAACCCCCTGCACCTCAGCATTCATATCTTGTTCCGGTTATCTTCCATTCCTAACTGGATGACCCTCTGCACCTCAGTATTCATACCTTTTCCCACTTGTCCTTAGATCATTCACAGCTGAGAATCAGCTAAATTATGCATTCTCTACACCTTGTTCTGTGAGTTGGGTAGGGGTGGAGCCATGACGCCCAGACCTCAAGAAATGAGCTGCATGATGGTGGGCGTCATTCATTCAAGAGTGAACTCATATTGCATGAGTGAACGGAAAAGAGCTCCAGACAAGTAGGGGAGTATAGTAGCCGCAGGTGAATTTTATTTTTAAAAGTGGATGAAATTCTATTTTTCTATTTAATTATTTAAAATAAAATACCCTATGGCTTCTAATACTTAAAATAACAGCTTTCACTGCAATGCTTACCTTCTCCGCAGAGTTGTCTCGTGCAGGCACTCGGCTCCATCCATCATTGCTGGTCCTGTTCTAGCCTGATTGACAGCCAGCCTCATTCATCACAATTTTTGAATGACCAGGGTGTCAAAGAATGGGGTAGCAATAGTTCCAATTGAGACAAAAGGGGACCCAAGGAGGGGGTTTGGTGTTGGCTTTAAGGTTGGCCACCGGAGCTGCATGTTCTCACCTTTCCTAATGTACTCCAAGACATTCTATTACTCTAAGTACCTGTTACTTCCAGGTTTGAGGAAGCACATGGCCCACTCCCCTTCATTCTACAAGACAGAACTGATCTTTGCCAAATGGCATCCAGTGAATGTCCTCACCACCTGTGGCCTCCAAGTAGTATCTTCTGCCCATTCACATGGATGAATGGATCATTGGCAGAACAAAGGAAAGTTAATCCATAAAGTGAACCTGTGTCTCCATTGGGAAAACACAATCAGATGTAGATGGAAATCTCCCAAAAATGAGCAGAACCCTGGCTTCTAATAGTGGATGATTTTTGTGGATGATTTTTCCCTCTACTTCTGCTCTACAAAAGATAATTTGTAGCAAACAGCTGACTTTTCCATAAAATATAAACACCAGTTTATTTCTTACCCTGAAGACCATTATGGTAGAATTTATCCTGATCAGAAAAAACATATTATACCTTTGTGTCCTAAGAAGCCCAGTCCAATCTTCAGGTGTGCACTATACCGTGGTTGGCGAAGGCGTTGGGCGGCGTCAGCTGAGCCAGTGCCAGGTCCAGGGACGTGATTGTTTTCTCATCTGTGCTAGGGGGGCAATCCTGGAGTTGGCAGATGGTCATTTACAGCAGGACAGAACAGAAGTGCCCCTGGATACAGCCAGATCCTGGAGATAATCCTCTCCTGCTTAGTGCCAGGGTGTGTATGAAGTCAGCCGGTGTCCACCCTGTGCTCGACAGGTGTACACTCATACCTGCCTGTGTTCAGATCTCACGCCCAGAGATAGAAAATGGGACACACCTCTTCCCTACTGATCTCCAACCCCATCCATCCACTTCAGGAGGGAGGGGAGGATTCCTCACATAACTCTGCACCCTGTGTCACAACATTTTAGGATATATAAAATAAGAAAAATAACTATGCCTAAGTGAGGAACAAGAACCGGTGAAATTGTCCAGAGTGCAGAAGGTCAAGGAAATGAAAAGATAAAGGATAGATTTATGTATGCATGCTTCAAACCAGACTTTCTCAACATAAGTATAGAAAAATAGGAAATATTTTTCAAGTTTTAAGTAATTCTTGCCACAATTGTATCATCTGAAGTGGGGACATTGCCCCGTTATGTTGGTGATCGGTGGACGGATATAAAGTTGTGCTATAGCACTGGTTCTGCACTGGACCCAAAACCATGCAGGCACCATCAGATGGGAGATCAGTTGGTCACTGGTCAGGGAACCCCTAACAACCTTTGGAGGAACCTTAATGTTCCATGAAATTCCAGCTGAAGGGTTAGTTTGAATGATCTAACCCATGTTTAATTGGGTGGGTATTCCAAATATCGTGTGGTTAACCTGTACTGAACCCACCAAAGCAACATCCCATCTAGGATATTGATCCTGTGTTCAAGCTCCTGTGTTTTGCTTCAAATGCCTCCACAGCTCTTGTCCCACTTACATTTCTGACCTGATAGAACTCCCCCTCTCAGCCACTCTGTTCACTCCTCCAATGACCTACTAATGACTTCCTCAATCATAACCTCATCACACGCGGCTCCAAGACTTTTCTAGAGCTGCCCCGACTCTCTGGAATGGTCTTCCTTGTCCTTTTCGGCTTGCTCCTACTTACTGCTCCATTAAGAGCCCTCAAAACCCAACTTTTCAAACTTGCCTACCCGTCTTCTTCTGTCTCCTAACCATCACTACTTGTTCACCATTTCATAACCCCCTCCTATTGTGTGATACTTTCCTCACCTCCTAGATTGTAAGCTCCTCGTTGCAGGGTCTTCTTCTCCTCTTATGTCACTGTCTGTATCTGTCTGTCATTTGCAACCCTTAATAATATTAATAATAATTAATAATATATTAATAATAATAATAATAATAATAATAAAATGGGTTTTGTGTATCTCCACCAAGCTCTGTGTGTTCCTTCCCATAGGGCACCACCATTGTGTCACTCTGCAAAGTATTGTCAGCGTCTAATAGTGTTCTCATGACCTCCTCCTGACCATCATCAGGTGGTCATCCAAAAAAAGCCTCCACCCCAACCAGTGGCATGGCCCATTGGCTTTTAAAGAGTTCCCGTTAATTTTCAATAAAGGGAAAATCAACCATTACCTTAATTCAGGTTGCACAAAATGAGTTTCTGTTCCTAAAGATTCCTCCCTGGCATTATCTGACTCAGCAAACCCACAAGTTGGAATTACAAGGTAATTATGATCAACGAGCACTGTAAAAGGTTTGTGGCAGAGGCTGTATGTGGTCTGTATGAGGATGGTTGCTGTCATATTACACAAGATTGTTTTTGGCACCCGGAAGGCTGAATTCCAGATTCCAAAACAGCCACACCTATGTATGGCACTGTTCATTGTCCGACACGGCTCGTTGGTAAATATTCATGATGGCTGTGATAAGGTTGAGTATCTGGCAGCACTACCCCTTCCTCCAAACAGGTCCTTTGTTAATTGTTTTCACCTCTAATTGTTCTCAACCTTTGCTTGGCCAAACCCATGGACAGGAGCTCAAGAACGTTATTATTCAGAATGGTACATGGCAGCTGGTGTGCGAGTTAATCTCACTATTTACATACAAAAGCAGCATGGAGTATTTATATTCTGGCCAAACTATAGAAGCTCACCAATCACGCTAAGGGTCTTCATTAGAGATGCTCAATGAGATGTAAAAAAATGTGACTTTGTATGCCAGTGGCACTGAGCCAGTCACTCAATTGTACAGTTTGATTGGCTCATTTCCAAGTTAGTTCCATTTGCATAAAATGTTCATGCCATTTGCCTAAATTTCAAATGTATCTGTATCTCATTGACCTTCTCCAGTCCTCATGTCTGATGAGCTCTACACTGAGGTCTAAAGTCATGGTGGTCACTAGGGGTGTAGTGGGGCGGACATGGGTGGGAACACTGCCCTCACTTTTTTCGGGAATGGGGATGCATGCTCACTCTTATTTTGCAAAATTCTTTGGTGGTCCCCAGCTCTGGCCGGTCCGCTGGGGGGGGGGCGCACCCGCCAGTGCCAGAGCTTCCCCTTTGAGTGACACATAGGCAGGGGTGTAGTGGGGCGGGCACGTTTACATAACCAAAAATGTGCATGCTTATTAGCCATGTATAGTACCGGGCCCCCACTTCATTTTTTACAACTACACTGCTGGTGGTCACATTAATAAAGTACAACAACCACACAATCATATAGAAGTGATTTCTTTGTGTTGGTTTTTGATTTTTGGCTGGTGTTTTGCAATACTCCAGCTGAACACTAGAGGGCAGCAGAGTGACTGCAATCCAAGCTTCCTGTCTATAAGAAAACTCCATATCCCATGATTCCTTCCATTGCGTATCATAGATGAGGGTGGTTACACTTGTAGTCGCAGCACACAAAGCTAAGTAAAAGGTATCATTTACGTCAAATGAGATTTAAAAAATCCATTCACTTCAGTAACAAAAATTACAGATGCTTATCCTTGCGTTGAAGCGTGCTGGTTCCTCAGAATGTGATACACTTCTTTATAATGTGACACACCCAGATTTCAGAGATGATCTGTTTGTGTTGAAAGGAAGCCTGTAGGTATGTAGAACTCAACTCTGAGGGCTCTATTTATTAAACAGTGAATCTGACATTCCCCCAAACAACTGGTGGGAATCTTCCAGGTCCATGTGTTTCAACAGCAGTTATTGATTTCCACTAGGGAATTTCAGATTCCCTGTTTTATAAATAAAGCCCTGAAAAGTCAAGTATGGCTAAAAACAAACTTTTTTTTAGACGTTTCAAAAAGTACAGAGGGTTTGCGCCCCTGTTGGGCTTCAGTGCTTCAAATGCAGGAAAATTACTCCATGTCAACTTAAGGATGCTCCTTCTTGTTTCTGAAATGTCCTTTTTCTGTACACAGTAAAATCAGATTTGTTTTAAAATGTACTTCTGATAGAAGCAGCTGTGACATTATCCATTCTTTGATCCGCGAGGGCCAGACTTCCTGTTAGTTACGCTAAGGGATCCATGTTTGCTCATTAGATATCCTGGTTCTATTATCCTTATTGCATTGAGCAAATTAGAACTCAACTCTGAGACTTGTCCAAAGACAAGGGTTGGAGCCACTAACCTAGCCAATAACAAGACTTAACTCTGAGACTTGTATAAAGACAAACTTTATTTGGAGTTTCAAAAAGTACAGAAGGGTTTGCGCCCCTGTTGGGTATTTGGTGCTTTAAATGAAAATCCCTCCATGTCGCCCTAGGGCTGAACTTTGAGATCCCCCTTCTTGTTTTCCAAAATGTCCCTGTATTATTATTATTATTATTAAGAAAAAAGTATTTATATGTCGCCAACATATTACCCAGCGCTGTACATTAAATAGGGGATGCAAATGACAGACAGATGCAGAGTGACACGGGAGGAGGAGAGGACCCTGCCCCGAAGAGCTTACAATCTAGGAGAAGGTGGAAGTAGCACACAATTTCTGAGAGAAGTGGCTGTGATGTCATTCATTCTCTGATCCTTGGGGGCCGGACATTCTGTAAGTCACCTTAAGGCGGCCATGTTTTATATATCATGTTTCTATTATTTGTATTGCAGTGAGCGTAGTGGTTATATTTTATTTCGCCTTCCCTCAGTGCAAGTCTTGGCTATTTATTTCACATATTTTTTGGTCTGTGGGAGAAGGACGACTGGAGGGGGACTAGTTTAGGCACCTCCAGGGCTGGTTTTAGGGCAAACTGGGAAATAAGGCAGGACCCCACCTTCTCCATTTGACAAAATTACGCTCTTCTTTCTTAGTAGGTGACACACAAAGCAATAGAATTTTGATGTGGTAATGTTGTGTAGATCACATGGAATTGCTGATGTTTTGGCAGTAACAACAGCTCCGGTCTGTCTGTTTGGCTTGAATTCTGCTTTAAGATCCGGGTTCTTTGTTTTCTAATGGGAAGAGAACTTTTCTCTCTGCCAGGAGCCTGAAGACAAGCCAAGTTCCTCCTTTATATGAGAAGGGTTGGAGGTGGTAAAGTCAATACACAGCACAATTCGCAGATAGGCAGAAGCCATCTTCTGACCTGTCAGGCTCATCCCGGTACCGATCCCTGTCCAGTCATGTGATCATGGACATAGCCAGGTGTGCTACTGAGAAGTAAAAATAATTTTCTCATTTTGTTTGTAGACTTTATTTATAGCAGAATCATCAATGAGAAATGTATTAGGAAATCTTTCTGCATTGGGGGGGAGGAGGTGAATATCTGGTAGGATTATTTTTGTGTATCTATTCACCAACCTGTACAAAGTGAGCTGCTGAATGAGAGTCATAGATCCTCCTCAATCAACTGGGGCCCCCACAAGGGCCCCAAATCATTTTGGCACTGGTGCCCAAGCCTACTTTTGGCTATGCCTTCCATTGCTCTGTGTGATGTGAAATATCCAAATGACACAGCTATTGTGTATAATAGCGTCCAAGTTAACTCCTTTCTATGGGATTCTCAATTTGGGGCTCTGATGTTGCAGCAGGCTTGTTTTTAAAGGTGCAAGATCCAGGCTGTCCGCCTATCCTGACCACACTACTCATCATTGATCATTCTTTCAAGAAGCTAAATGTTGAGTTATTTTTCAGACGTAGATAAAAGCTGTCAGAGCATAACATGCTGCTGACAGCCGGAGATATTCTGATGTCTTGCAGATGCTCATCCTTGTGAAATATAGGAAGTCCAGGTGTTTGGTAGACAGGTGAAGGGTGGTCAATGATTGAGAAGAATCATTGGTTTAATTTAAGAAATACCTGAATGAAATCCAAAATGAGTAAGTACTGTTTTACCAAAATTTTCAAAACCACCAACCAAGAAAGAGATTGACATTTGAGGGGCATAATGAGTCCCCATTATTACCCCTTATACTTAAAAAAAAACACAAAATGAAAAATGCTTATCAAACACAAAATAAGTGGTTTTGCAAACTTTATTCTGCAATCCCACCAAGTAGGTGGATCAGGCTTGCACAAACCGCTGCCATGTCATACCATGGGCATCTTTAATGTCAAAGAGGATAGACACCTGAACCGCTACACTGTGGCACTTGATTGGGAAGAAATAAACGTGCATACTGTATGAGTTAATTATTTCTTATTCTTGCTCCAATCACAACACAGAGCCAAGGTCGCCTTATCTCCACAGTCATCTCCATTTATGACTAGCCGCATTTTGAAGGAGACCTTTGCCCGGCAATTCTACCACCTTCACTTCTGATTCATGTCACATGGAACCAGTCTAATGGCATTGCGGCGTGCAAAGTGCGCCAGTCTGCCCATTTATTCCCAGCTAAACTGATACATTGGTAATATTACTAAAGGGTCTTTCCAGTAATATCGCTATTTTTTAATGCAAAAGTAGGTGGTCAACCCAAAAATTCTAGAAGGTCTTAAATATGACTTCCAACACTTCTATTTAGGGGCCACACACATGCTTTTTGTACATTGAGGTGCATTGTGTAAAATTAATCAACTCATTTATAAGTAAGCTGTAATGTTATTTACCATCCAAACATTTTTGTCCTGCTACCATACGGCAAAGCCCACCGAAGGCAAAACTGGAGTCATTATTGAGGTCAGTAAAACCCCATAGCAATGGTGTACATAATCACAAAAATGACCCCCACGTTGGTGTCTGTGATCAAAGAACAAACAAAGAAGACCAGCAATGCTGTCAGTGATCACAACAAACCCCCTCACATCACTATCAATATTTGCAATAATGACCCCAGCACAGATTGTCAGCACAATAATGAACCCCCCACATTGGTGTCAGTAGGTGTGTTACTGGTCTGCTTGTGTGCCTCCCTCCATGCCCGCTTAGTGGCGGGCATGGAGAATTGGTGCAGCTACATATGCATGCAGAACCATGCACAGGGCTTTTTGCTGACTTGCAGCCCTATGCGCATGTGCACACATGTACCAAATGATGCACATGCTCTTTTATGTCTGTTCAGTTCTGGTGCAGGTTGCTGGATCCTCAGTGTGTTTACTCCCGGACTGCGCAGCATTCTCTCTATCCGCTTTTCTAGATTCTGACTTTGGCCTGACCTTAATCTCAACTTTGCCTTCGATTGACGCTCATCCTGAGCCTGTTGTACAACAATGTCTCTAAAGCCCGCCTGCCTGCCTGCCGTGATGTTAGCTTGTTGAACGACTTTGACTCCTTACTGTGTTCCTGTTTGTTTTCCGCTTGCTCAGTCTGCTATTCCTAGACTGAAACTGACTGATCCCTATCACCAATGGTGGGAAGATCTTGAGGGCTGCCACCTGGTGGCCTCCTTGCAGCAAAGCAGTCCAGTGGCCACTAAGGTTACCGACCCATCACACCTTGTGGGGTGCTTCAGTGAAGACCAGAAGTCACCTTGATCCCACAATACTGTGCCACCTTCCAGGGGGTAACCCTAAACTGGAAGCAAAAATAAGCTCCAGCATTGGGGTTCATGACTGCAATAACCCCTAGCATTAGTCTCAGTGACCACAAATATGACCCCCAACACTGGTGTCAGTGACCACAAAGAAAAAAAAAACATTGGTATCAGTGGATGCAATAATACCCCCAACATTGGTGACCACAAAAACTAACCCCAGGGTTGGTGTCAATGACCTCAATAAACACCCTGGTGTTGTAATAACCCGCAGCATTGGCATTAGTGTCCAATATACCCATATTGGCCACAATACCCTCAACATGATTGTCAGTGGACCCAGTAATAACCATCCAATATTACCATACCTGTCATTACCAGCTGTCACCATCCAGCCTCCGGATTGGCTCGTATATTATAGCTCAATAAAATTATACAAATTTGGTCAGATTTCTTGGCCAATCAATCATAACTTGTTCCAAGCACTTCTAGTCAGTGGTAGTATCATTCCCACATTACTGGTCAGTGGCAGTGTTTGAATGTCCCCCCCCAATATCGCCACCACCACTGCCATTGTTGGTCAATGGTTTACCAAACTCATTGTTCTATATCTTGAGACCCGGGTGGGAGTTGGGTTTGACTGATGACCTGTGGGTGATCTCATAGGAAGGGTCTGTTCTTCCAATGTGATTTTTAGGATGCTTTGTATTATGATTGGATGGATAGAGGGCAAGTTACCTGTAGGAGGTGGAAAGGAAGGCCGGATATGTGCTGGTAGACAGGAGGCAGATAAGTAGGATAGAGAGGAAAGGGGCAGATAGTTTCTGGCTCAATAGCTGCAGTACCAATGCCAATTTTGCCCAATCTGCTTAACATTCCAATTGGGATTCCTTCTCTTGGAAGTCCTAACACCCCATTCTACCCTTCTCATCATTTTTCCCAGTTAGAAAATGATAGGAAAAAGCTGATCTGACCTCAGGGATAGAAATGAAGGATCATTCAGGACTCCTGAGCACACTGAACCTCCTGGTTAATCATTAGGTGCAGCTTCAAATCTCCATGTATCAAGGTGTGTCCCCATCTCAGCTCTTTCACAATGTGTGTAGTGTTTACTGGTTTCAGTAATCCTCTTAACTCTTACCTTGCCAGGCCAGGCATTTCCTCTGCAGCTTGTGTTACCAAGGAGGGGAAAAATGGAACATTTATTAGGTAAAACCCGTAAATTTTGGAGGAAAAGGTAGAACAATGAATTCCCAATGAGAACACAAGGGCTGGAAGATTCATGTTCGGTGACTGTTAGATCCACTGCTTTATAAATAGATCTCTGTGAGAGTGGGGAGAATGAGTGAGTGGCACCACACTGAGCTCTTCTCCATAGGAAAGCACAGCACTTATTCCTGGGTATGTATACCCTTTACCCTACAACTAGGCCACATTAGACGGAAGGTTTCTAAGAACGTGCACACTTAGGGGTGGCTTGAACACATTAATTATATATCTAAGTTGCATGTTGCATCAGGTTAATAGACTTTAATTCAGTGTAGTGATGTAGAACCGACGACAGTCCTCTGATCTGTTCTTATTAAGACACACTTGTGCTGAAGAAGCAAGACAAAGGTGTTATCTGTGCTTAAATTCCAAACTAAAACCCAAAGTATGGAGGGAAATGACAGACCCTGCCACACCCACAATATTGCAGATCATTGATAATGATATTTAAATTTGATTGGGGAGGTGAATCGCTTGTAAAAGTTTTGAAATTAATGCGGAGTCCTGAATGGGTTTTCCGTCAGGTCTGGTAAAACCTCTTTGCTGCCAAACGGCTCCAAAATCATGTCCTACTCCAAAAGCAGTGGAGTCAGTAAATATGTTTACAGCTTTTCCTGCCATAATTTAAGAGGCTATAGTGAGTGCTATCAATTCTGCGGCTTGGGCAGAGTGAACAGAGACTGGGGCTGCTTCAAGGACTGTGTCTGGGAGTTGTACCATGGCATATCCAGCTAAATAAGTTTTGTCAGAGGATCGGGAACAGGACCCATCTACAAAAACATTTTATGCTAGAGGAATGGGTGTTATGGATAAGTCTGAACGTGGTGTTGATGTGTTATGTATTTCAGTGATACATGAGTGTGACTCAGGCACTTTATCCTCAGGCCCTTTAAGACCTAAGAGGGCATTGAGCAAAGGGACAGGACCGCTGGTAGCAGTCGCATATTTTACACTTACTCCTGCAGTGGATGTTAGGATAACTTCATACCAGACAACCTTTGTGCTGTTATATGTTGAGTGGTTAAATTCTTAAGCAAGTGTAGTACAGCATGGGATGTGTAAAGTATCGTCTCCTGACCCAAAGTTAAAAGTGAGACTTTTTTTACAGCCATTGTGCACGATGCCAGCACACGCAGACAGGCTGGCATGCCTTGCACAGTAACAGGCAGTGTCTTAGAGACATAAGCCACCGGCCTCAATTTACCTGAATGCATCGGAGCAAGCACAGCAGCCATGGTTTTACAATACTCTCTTGCATACAATACAAATGGTACATTAAAATTTGGCATTCCCAATGCAGAGGTCAGGGATTCTTTTAACATCACATATGCTTTAGTCATTTCACCAGACCTATGAATGTTATTAGGGGCACTGGGGTGGTACTGGGACGGAGCTGTGAGTCCCAATATGAGGAGTCAGGGATCCAGTGTCTGCAAAAATTGATCATGCCAAAAAAACTGAGCAGCTGTTTCCTTGTCTGTGGGCAAGGCAGACTGGTAATGGCATGGACACGGCTGGGGGGTAGCAGCCGGGATCCTGGGGGTAAAAGCATTCCCGTGAATGTGACCTGTTGCAGACAGAACTGAATTTTTCCTTTCTTTCCCAAAAAACACAACAATATAACAGTATCCTTCTGACATGCCTCCTGCGACGGGCTACACAACAATAGATCAACATATACTGTAATAAAGTAGAACCATGCTGCGGCTGCCAGTTGGCAAAGACCTGCTGGAGGGCAATTGAGAAGACTGAGGGTGAGTCAACAAAACCCTGGGGCAAGGGGCACCGGGTGTACTGCTGTCCAATGAAAATGAAAGCCATATGGGGCTGAGTCTCAGGCCATAATGGTATAGAGAAAAATGCATTGGCCAAATCAATAACACTGTAACATTGGGTTTCAGACGGTACTGCTGTAAGGATGGTACTAAGATGGTACTGACATGACCGGTGTTAGGGGTGTGATCAGCTCATTGATGGCTCTGAGATCCTCTGTAAAACGGTATGAGCCAACATGCTTTTTGACAGGATTTACTGGAGTATTGTAAGGAGAGCCGGTTTTCTTAAGAATGCCTTGTTGGCAAAAAAAATAAATCATGGGTGCTAAGGAATCTTCCTTGTCTTTATTTAAAGGGTATTGCTTTTGGTATAATGGTGTATGTGGTTTTGTGAGTGCTATATATTGGGTGCAGTCCAGGAATCCCACGTCCTGAGAACGCCTCGTGTGTATTTATAATTGTCAGCTCGGGAGGAATGCACAGCGTATACACGTATAACTGTGTCAATAAACACATACATATATGCATGACAGATAAAATGCACAAGCTGCCTTGGTAATATGTAAAGGGCAAATAAATATTTGGAATCCAGATTTTCAGTGTTGAAGTTTGGGGGGCGCAAAGCCTCCTTAAAATATCTCTCTGCTGTCTTAAAATTTAAAGGAGGGCTTGTGGCACATTTAAAGAGACCATATTGCCAGAGCCATTTCCACCATAAACTTCCTATTGGATTATATGGGCATTGAGGGTACAAAAGCCTTCCTGGTGTAGACATCCAAAAGCCATGAGACTGCTGATGGGTGCCGCCATCTTGGATTTGATGTCAGCAGCTATCAAGCTGGAGCTAGCCAACCATTTCTTGAACTCAACACCCCCCACCCATGCAGAGAGCCGAATACAAAGTAATGGCACAGATTGCATAGACAGATAATAACCCCAGTGGATACATAGTGGTTTTCTTAATGCACTTTGCTTTTTTTCAAGAGCGGTTTTATTGTTCCTGGTAAGAAATTGCTTCAGACGACTTCAGATGATGAAGATGTGAAATATGGATGTCACCAGATAATAGCGACTCAATTATTGTTATATAAAACTCATACATCGATCCCGGTGGCTACATGGGTGCTGCTGTCACTAATAAATTAGTGACCCAGAAAACCAGGTATTCATGTTACTTCCCTAAATCTGTAACTGAGAGTAAAAGGCATCCCAACTTTCCCAGATCCGTTCAAATTTATCGAGGTTGTTTTTGAGAAGAGCAATGAGATACTCCAATAAATGGACATCCAATATGTGAATATATAGGTCCTCCATAGAGGGAGGCAAGGTGGATTTCTACTTGCCTCTACCAAAATATGGGTAATAAGTTTGCAGGTGAATTTGGGGAGACCCGTAAAGGGCAATCCCCGGAGATATATAAGTGGATCTGGTAAAATCTGTTGTTGGATCACCTCCCTTAGTAACTTATTGACTTGGTCTCAATACCTCTGAATATTGGGACAAAACCAAAAGATATGTCCCAAGGTTCCTCTCTGGGTCCCTCATCGCCAACAAACATGGTCCACAGTTGGGAACAGTCTATGAAGAACATCCGGCGTTTGGTACCACCTAAATATGATTATATATATTCTCTATGTAGAGTGTGTAAATTGAACTTTTATGTGCCGCTTCCCAGATTTCTGACAATTCATTTCTCTCTAGGGTTCGACCCAGAATAGTTTCCCAGGTACCCATATATACAAATTTGCCAGAGGCCGCCTATGTTGAGGTGTGAAGGAGGTGATAGATTGAGGAAATGAGACCTTTAGAAAATGGACTATCCACACATATCCTCTCAAAGGGAATGACCTCAGAGAACCTGGGCATCTGATTTAGACAGAGAACATAATGTCTGATCTGCAGATATGCAAAGAAGGAAGTTTGCGGAAGTTCAAATTTAGCCTGAAGTGCCGAGAAAGTGAGTAGTCTCTTCTCCACCGGGTGTAGGATATTCCTACAATGAAATAGCCCCTTATCTCTCCAGGGTTGCCACATTGCCCTGGAGAGACTGTCAGGTATTAGAGGAGGCTAATGGATGTCAGTACCGAGGCTGGGGAGGAGAGACCATATTTAGTCTTGTAGGTGCGCCACAGGTTCCTCGTGAACACCATTGACGAGAGCAGATCTTTATCCGCAAGTAAATGGAGGATCTCCATAATATAACATTAGGGTGGATTGGAGCAACTCAAAATTCTTCCAGCTTCCTACATTTAGTAGGCGAGGCTAATATGGTCCATGATGGCAGATAATGAAGGTGAGTCGTCACATAATACTTAATGAAATCTGCGGCCCCCAATCCCCCATACTCAGGGTGTGCAAACTACAGATGTAGACAGTCTATGTCCTTTATGTGCCCAAATAAAATTTAAGAAACCTGCCTGTAATTTTTTCAGGGCCTGAACAGGTACACACACAGGGAGGGTCTCAAACAAATACAAGAGCATAGGCAGAAGCATCAATTTCACGGATGTTATCCATCCCAGAAGTGACAATGGATATACTTTCTAATATTTCAAAAAGGTATGAAGCTCTTGAATCAGAGGAGGAAAATAAATGCGTGAATACAGTTGCTTATATGTGGCAGTAATCTGAATACCTAAATAACCAATAGAGTTCTCGCACCACATAAAAGAGTATTTGTCCTGTTGGTAAAGTTGGTCTATACAAGGGTAAAGCCTCTGTTTTCAAGGAATTCTCCTTATATCCCGAGACTTCACCAAAAGTGTGGAGTTCAGTCCACAAGTTCGGAAGGGTGGTAATAGGCTGTGTTAACGCGAGGAGTACAACATCATAGTCATATGTCTTTAATACAGTCTAAGGTCACTTTGGGGGGGAAGCCAATTAACCAAACTGCATGTTTTTGGAATATAGGAAGAAACCCACACAAACACGGGGAGATTCTGCAAACTCCATGCAGATGTAGCCCTGGCCGGGATTCGAACCTGGAACCCAGTACTGCAAAGAGTGGTAACCATTGTGCCACCTAAATTAGAATCTTTAATCAATAAGAACAAGAATGCAACATGATGTGTTAATGACTGTGGGTCATTTCTGCCAACCCCAGGGTCTACATTGGCTAATATTATTAATAATAATAATAATAATGATGAACATGATTTATCTAGCAACAACATATTACACAGGGTTGTACAATAAATAGGGGATAATCCAGTGTTAACTACAGCACTTCTCCAAGATTGGCCCCATCAGGACGGTTTGTAGTAATGCCAGGCAATAACCAGTCTGTCCACCAAAGCTCATCGCCCATCTGATTCAGTCATTGCTCATTTCTCCAAGAAACAGAAAACAAAACGATATGACATTGGGTCTTTAATGTATTTATTTATAGAGCCCCTCAGACCACAAAGTATGAGGAAACAGTTATACAAAAAAAAGCAGATAAAATATGGACCCCGTACAGCTATACATAGAAAACATAAACAAGATGAAGGGTGTTGTTAATAAATCGTTAAAAAATATCTGAAGGAAAAAAAAATCTGTGACATAACATTATATATAAATGCTTTTCTCTCCCGTTCATTGTATATTCTCACAGCTCGATAAAGCAATCTTTTCCATCTAGGAATCCATCTTGTCCCATGGTTGGTGGGATACAGAACCCACAATGCCTTGCAGACTTGCAGTCATTGCAGCCATACAATTTTGGTCCTTTTGAAATTTTTGGTTAAAAAAAAATGAAAATG
>NC_092864.1:9153760-9238889 GCF_032062135.1 Pyxicephalus adspersus
CAATGCAAAGATGGTGAAAGATTCCCCCTTATTGGGCATAGCGGGTGTACGGACCCAGGAACTAAATCCATTGATGGTGGAATGTTCCCTTATAATGAGCACAATGGGTGTGCAGACCCTGAAATTCATTACAGAGATGATGAGGATCCTTCATATTAAAGGCAGGAAGTCTGGGCAGGAATTTCACCACTGTGAAACAGAATCAAACATTGGCTGCTTCCTTATCTAAGGATCAAACCAATCCACCATTCAAGTGTCGTGTCATCTGTGAAGTCAGGCGATGGCTTCGCACTCCCTTGATGGATTCTTTAATTTGTCTAAAAATATTTGGAAATTCTATGAATGTCAAATTACAAATTATGTAAAAAAATATTTCTCCAAGAGGGCCTCAGGCTGCAGTAAACCAAGCAGAGATGTTGACTTTTTCTTCAACCTATCCAAAACCAAAAGAATAAATTTTTAATTGTCATTATTAGTCAGCGCCAGAACCAGGACTTCATATTTCAGCCATTAGGAAATTGTTATGGGTCAGAGCAAAATGAGGGACAAACACATATTCAGCATATTCCCCCAATAAATGGGTGACCACCATTGACAATCACTCCTTAATGGGGAGAAGGCTCAGAATTGCATAAGGCAGCCACAGGAAAAGATTTAGGTGTAAATAGGGCAAAAAAGAGAAGAACAGGTGAAGAACAGCTGCCTGGTCTTTAGTCACAAGAAGCTGCGTGTGGGTCTGATGATAGATCAGTATATCATGGTTGTCATTGGGATACAAAGAGAGGAGAGACCTGTCCTGTCCAAAATGGTAAGAGTATTGCTGCGTGTATGTAGACATACCAGCCTTGTCATAATCAGGTTTATTTTTTAAAAAAAGTACAAACCCAATAGAATTTAGCAAGCCAGATCTGTCACTAGCTGGGGAATTATAGCTAGCGGGTCTTGTCATTGAGCTAAAATTAGCAGAAGGACCAAACAGTACAGAAACCTTTTTTTGGGTCAAGACAATGGCCATCATCAAAGGTTTTCCATTTATAAAGACCACTTTACCATTCATACCTACCTATTAAATACTCAAACCTGTCAGAAAATAAAGACATCTTTTTTTAGGGCTGGATGTGAACTGAAAAAGCACACCAGGTCACACCTGTGTCCCCCAAGCTGGTGGAACCCAATGGAGGAGCAATGCCTACGTATTAAGGAGTCAGTTTGTTTCTTGAAAGAATAGGCAATGAATTGCTGGTGGATTCTTCGAGTTTTGTATGAATTTTAGACAAGCAGAGGGTTGGTGGGTCTCCTAAATAAATTGGTTGGTGGGTTCTGCAGATAGACGAGTTGGTCGGTTTCTGAGATGGACAAGTTGGTGAGTCTTTTAGATACACGTTGATTGCTCTTTTATTTAGGTGTTTAAGATAAAGGATTGATGCCTGTCTTTGGATTGGCAAGTTGTTGTCATACCAAGAATTGGTCTCTTTGATAAGCAGTGAGTTGGAGAACCTTCTGAGTTGGCTGAACATTGAATTATTGGCCCCATTTCAATATTCATTGAATCGGCATTTCTATTATCCGGTGGATC
This sequence comes from Pyxicephalus adspersus, assembly GCF_032062135.1. Taxonomy (NCBI): domain Eukaryota; kingdom Metazoa; phylum Chordata; class Amphibia; order Anura; family Pyxicephalidae; genus Pyxicephalus; species Pyxicephalus adspersus. The sequence goes on from NC_092864.1 coordinate 9,155,337, forward strand.
TCATAGACGAAGAAGAAAGTCGTTGTGTGTCTTAGAAAGGCACAGGGGGTCCTGCATCTCAAAAATGAATAGGAAACAACATAGGGTATCTGTTACCTAGACTGGAATGGAGTTTGTGTGTCTAATACAAAAAAAAAAAAACATAATCTTTTTACAAATAGGCAATATGTCGGCATTTCTTTACGATAGGCAATGAGTTGGTGATTCTCACAGACGGGCAATGAGTTAGCGTTGGTCTTGGATAAGCAAAAACATAATGGGTCTTATACAGACAAATAGTTGGTGTGTCTCAGACCTAGACAGGGAAGAAGTTGCATGCCTTGGCTAGTAATATCATCATATGTTTGTGGATTGGACCATCCCTGAAGAGTCAGAGAGTCTGTATCATAGATTGGCAGTGATTTTCTCAGTCTGTGTTTCAGGCACATTGTTCCACATATCGGTAACGGTGACTCATAAACTCGGCACGTCTTTCAACTGTTCAGTGACGCCGTTCATCTTTTCATTCAGTCGGCTGACGCGGTAGCTCTCGTAGTGTATGTTGTGGGTTATGTCTTTTAGGTCTTGAAGATTTGATCTAGAGGAAGGCGAGCGAATAAAAAAAAGTTACAACATTACCAATATACTGGAACAGTATTTTCTAAAATGGGTTTTACTGATAATTGCCGTCCATGGATTATAACAAAGGAAACTTCTGAGTTTTGGCTACTCACTAGATTTGGATGTTTAACTGCTCAGAAGATCCCTGAGCTAGCTAAAACCTAACGTCTGTATATGAAACAAGCCACAATGAGACGTATTGGTTGTTCAAGACAGGCTGCTTGGGACCTCTTAATAGTAGGAACATCACACCAAGGAGACTTTTGTCTGGGCAATGCTTAAACAAGCTCCAAATGCAGTTACTATGTATTGCCAAGCTTCAAAAAATATCCATTAGAACTTCCTTTACCATTCCTTTTCTATCTAAATCCATTATTTCATGGTGTGGCCAGGAGCTAATTGACAAGCTGCAGGTTTGTAAATCCCATGTGTTAATGCTGATTGCCAACTACCATGCAACATCTTCTCATCCAGGGAGTGTCTGCATGAGAATGACAAGTTTGGTATAAATTCAAGGAGCAGTTGTCACCCTATCACAGCTTTGATTCGGCACTGAATGGACTTTACTGAAGTAAATAATGGAAATTTGCAAGTGCAGATGTTCCTATAATTAATTTCTGAAGGACACATTTTCAGGCCAAGGTTATACTTTAGGAAAGATTTCTTAAAAACTCTTCAAGCTGCAAAATTTCATAGGTAACTGTAGGGGGCGGTGCAGCACCAATTTCACATTTAAAATTCTTCTAGGACATATTGTATATACAATATCACATCTCACCTGATTAGCAAATCCCTCAGATCGGAAAACTCACAGTGCAACGTGTTCTCAACTGCAAAATGGAGAAGAACAGATGTTGGCCAATCTGCACACAAGCCTTAAAAAACATTTCACTAATTTAATCTCCCCTACTCTTGTGTGTTACTTCCCCCACCTCCTAGATTGTAAACTCTTCGGGGTAGGGTCCTCTTCTCCTGTGTCACTGTCTGTATAGGTCAGTCATTTGCAACCCCTTAATAATGTACAGCGGTACATAATATGTTGGCTCTATATAAATCCTATTTATTAATAGTAATAATAATAATGATGTACTTTTTGGTCAAAATAGGCCCAGGTTACAAGGACTAATGTGGCCACACAGCATTGCATGATCATTCAATAAACTGAATCAAATACCAAGTACTGTGGAATAACGCATTCTGTGATATATATCTCTAAAGTAGTTATTGATTATTAGTTATTAATTTCAGATGCTGCAACAATAATGATTCCGAAGTTCGTGTCCTTCTGACCCGAACCCTACCAATACTTCCTTGTTTTTTAATTTTGTTACAGTCAAATGAAGTTTTAGGTTCCTGCAGCTATTTACTAAGCTGAACCCCCTTTAAAAATGAAAATTATTTGATTTTCTGCTCTGGCATGGGTGATGATGGACCTATGATCGAAAATACGATATTTGTGCTGCCACAAATTGGCTGCTGCTGGGTTCATGGTGGTACATCCCATCAGCAGGGGGTCTTGTCTTCATTACAGTGCAGGAGACATCGCTCTCCAGCACAGCATGGCCATGCCAAAGAACAGCTGGAAAGTCTCTGTCATCGCTCGCTCACTCCCCCCCTCCCTTCCCGCACACACATCCCACTGATGGGGACCAGATGGACGCCTCCTACCTCCCTTCCTCTACCCAAAAACCTAAAACTGAGCTACGGCTAATGGATGAGCTATGAGACATCCTCCAATATTAATCCACAGGTGTCAGGAGAAATGCACCTTCCATGTTGAATGTACGCGCCGACTACCAGCAATCTAAATCTGAATTCCGAGGCTTAGTGTATGTACAGATTACGGGGGAATAAATAAAAGTGTTTATTGTGGAATGGCTGGGGAGTCCTAAACATGACAAATATTCTGATATGTGAAGCTGAAAAATGCTTCTCACCTTCGATGATGCCCCACTTTGTTTTCCGTCCCAGGACCCTCTTGCCGTTGACCTGATGTTCCTCGTCAGTACCTACCACGGCGAATGGGATTTTCTCCTTTAAAAGAAGAAATGAGAAATATCTTTCAGGATTGTATATTGAGCTGTCTAGCATTTTAAGTTCAGATCTGTTCTGAAAAAATCAGGTGCCTAATCATGCGTTACATTTGAAAATGCATCTGGCAATACTCTGAGACACTAACTCAGAACAGCCCAACTTTCAGTTTGAATCAACTAAATACATTCCAGAGGCATCAAAACAAAAAGTATACAAAGTGCTTTTTTTTATTCAGGAAAGCAGTCCTCTGCCAGCGTCAGCAGAGAAGGACTTTTGCTCTCTGTGTGGAAGCAGTGGCCTATCTACAGCAGACCAACATGCCACTTAATGAATCAGAGCTCAAGCTCTGCCAGGCCTGCATTGAGGAACTTTTCCTAAAGCAGAGCTGGAGGAGGGAATTCACTACAAAATTATAATTTTTTTTTTAAATAATGAATTCAAAATGTCATAAAGATGAACATGAATTTAACATTGCTTACCCGGATTTTGTTGTTAAGTAGCGTCTCTGTTGTCTCTTCATCCAGCTCTGGCTGTGGGTACACGCTGATGCCATGAGCCTGCAGGTCCTTCCTTATCTACAAGTAACAGCAATGCATTGTAAATAGAAAAGTCAATGTTTGGCTTGTAATAAAAATAATGAACCCGGGTCAAGAAATTAGGTCGAGGCAACAGGTCCTCGTTGCAGCGTCACTTCTTTTACTTCTTTACTGTCCATTCATCCACCAAGAGTGAAGAATNGCTGCCCTGTCTAAGCTTCAAACTACTCCAACTGGAGCTTACATTGGGCTGAGCACTTTCCTTACCCTATGTAACACGGCTCAGCCAATCATTACGTACCCATGCTGTCACATGCTCCTTGATACCCAGAAGTAGCGGGTACCTTCTTGCATTGTCATGGCTAGCAGGGCGCATTAAAGACAAGTATATGCTGCTGGGGAGGAGAACATTAAACAAACCTGTTGCTTCCCTTTTCTTGGCAATCCACAGGTTTACTTTATTCTTTGTTTCAATGCCTTACAGCTAGTAGCTATACCTTGTAGAGTGACCAGTTATCTCCAAACATGACAACTCACCAATAGTTGAGTCAATGGAAGAACTGGATTGGTGTCTACTAGGCATGAAAGACATTTTGAGGAAATCAGTTTTCCATTCTCCAGTGAATGAGATTTGTGAACCTGATTGCTTATGCTTTGTACACATTCATTGTGTTTATTAAAGGCACTTACCCTGTGCTTAAACTCTTCTCTCTCCTCCAGTGTGAGCGTGTCGGCTTTTGCAATGACGGGTACAACATTTACAATGCGGCCTAAGCGTTTCATGAACTCGAGGTCCAGCGGTCTGAGCCTGCGGGTTTGAGAACAGTTAAAAGGTAATACCCCTGATACTGGTTCACATTGCAATACAATGCATATATAGCTGCCATAATAAATAAAGGTAAATAAAGATAATAATAAATAAAGGTCAAGCTGGGATCCTCTGACCACCCTCCGCACTTAATAACTTGTATGCTCTGCCAATCTTTATGGGTGGGTGGAGGAGATACAGTAAGCCTGTTCCAGCTTATTAGGGGAAGAACATTAAAGAATAGAATAGAACCTGGAAAGGCAAATTCTAGCCAGATTAAATGTCTCTGTATCAGGCTAATGCTAAAAACAGTCTCATATGTTCATTTTGCAAGGCTGCTGCCAAATTTAGTGGTATGATAAGACTATACCCAGTTTCGAGACAAATTCCTGGGTGCTTCAAGGTCAAAAAACCAAAGTGTGTCCCCTCCTATGAGCAACAAACTGCTTCTGTAACATGGACTTCAGGTCATGTTGTCTTGGTGGCCCTGTCCTGCTGGAGTGTCCAAGCACACATTTTTTTAATCCTCGGCCCTGGCCTGCCCGCATCTCTTAGGGATTCTGGAGTAGAGCTATCTCTGGAATTGTAACTAGCTCCAGCTAGCTGCCACAAGTGCAATGATGGTGTCACACTCTCAAATGGAGTTTCCTATGTCCAGCTCTAAAAGGGAAACATATTCAACATGGGAGGGAGTGGAAATATAATCTGCTTTTGGAAAATTTTCAGTTTCTGTCTCTAAGTGGTATAGAAAAATGAAGGGTTTTTACCCCATTCCCCAAATTTTGAACAGAAATCCAAATCCACTGAAAGCAGAATGAACTACTAGATTGTAAGCTCTTTGGGGCAGGGTCCTCTCCTCCTGTATCACTGTCTGTATTAGTCTGTCATTTGCAATCCCTATTTAATGTACAGCGCTGCATAATATGTTGGCGCTATATAAATCCTGTTTAATAATAATAATAATAATATTAATATTAAACAGGTACGTAGGAGCATGAATGTGGTGCCCTTTAAAATGACAGAGGTGTGGAGTCTAAGCTCACCCACCAGGTCTTCTTTAGAAAACCCTGTAAGAAGTGACAGACTTTAATGGCAAAGGCAACAGGTTTCAGACCCTGGTCACACCATTGTAGATGGCAGCTACCAGGCCCAGAAAGAAGGTGCTGTACAGCGTTCACAAGTAAGATCACTTCCAGGTATAAGCCAAAAGTCAGGGAAGGCAGCAAACAAGCCTAGTCTGCAACAAGTTTTGCATGTAGAGACATGGGAATCCATGTTCACAGGGGACAGGATTGTAGAAGCTCAAGGTCAAAGCACCACAGGATCACAGGAACATGGGGTCAGCAGAGCATTGAGAGAAACTGAAGCACAGGGTCACTGGAGCACAAGGTCAGTGGGGCACAAGATTAGTGAAGCATAGAGTCATTGGAGCACAGGGACATTGGAGCACAGGGTCATTGGAGCACAGAGTCAGTGGAGCAAAGAGTCATTAGAGCACAGGGTCAATGGAGCATGGTTTACTATAGCAAAGGTAATGGCAACAAAGCATGGGGTCACACAGTGTTAGTGTAACATAGTGTAACTGGAGCAATAGATTACTGAAGCATGGGGTCACTGGAGGATAGGGACAAGGAAGTATGGGGTCATGTAAGGTGACCCACCTTGCGTAACACAAGGTCTTCAGAACCAGGAGGAGGCTTGGCATCAGTGTAAAAACACATCACTCCATCCTATTGCTACACCTTAAAAGACCAGAGTTGTCCACTAATTGTTCAGTAGATTTGCCTTGTGATTGACAGTGGCATCGATGAATGGGTGAAACCACCGAAAAGGAGACCCAGCACAGTATCCCCGGGAAGGTAAGAGTGAAACCTACTCTTTCCCAAATGAATATATAAAAAAAACAATCACTAACTAAATTCCACATTGTAACAAAAGCCCTCTCTGTATAGAAATGATCCCCAAGGCCCGCTCTGCTCATTTCAACAATATTGCTGACAGTGGAATTCTAGGTCGAGTGAAGATGACGTCCTACAAGACAACGACACAATTCATGGCTGGTGTTCTACATACACAGAATGGTTCGGGAACAGCGTGTATAAATAGCAGGACGTATGTTGAATCAATTAAGCGGCTGAGGCTGTCAGTATCATGAATAAAGATGAGGGACAAGAATGCATGGCCGCGCTCATTTCAATCTGCCTCTCAAGCAACACTCGAGATTGTAACACAACCATTGCACTGTTGTCACTGAATATATCAAACACTGAGAAGGATCGCGAAATACCCAAAATGTCTATGGGTGATTTAACTCCTCACATGCTGTTTTGTAATTAATGCCAAATGGCATCTAAAGAGGAGTGAACTTTGACCCTAAAGAGGACCAGTCAGCAACTGGCATTTGTATTCATCTAACTACACCCTTGAAACCAAAACATAATACCGCTTCACTTTTCTGATGATTTGTTTATATTTTTTATTTATTACTATTCTCTTCCTGTCAAAGTGAAAATGTCATGCTCTGTGAACCCCTACGGGACTGAGTTTGGTGCTGAACAGACATTCAGTAATAGGGTTTTGTCAGCAGATTATTTGTTTTTTAAATTTTAAAATTCTCCATCTGCAGCCTGTTACCAGTCCTGAGTGGTCAGATGGGTCAGCCTCTAAGGGAGCCTTAAAGTCTGAGCATGAGCTGTTCTGTCTAGGGAGAGAATACAACTTAATAACAGCACACACAGCTATCACTGAAAGATAAAGATAAAGCTGCTCCATGTTGCAGTGCCAGATTTTTCCTTTGGGGAGTGCCCAGAATAAAACCTGGACTTTAACCAAACTTGTGCAGTGCACATCCGGAGGATCCATTTATTGTCTTCCCTAATATGTAACTTTTGGTATGATCAAAGTTTAAACCGGGCTACGGAGTCTCTTCCTGTCCCTATGTTGTCACAGACACCCAATGCTGCATCATAGGTGGCAGCGGAGTAACCTACATGCTCCCCCTCCACCTGTAGGTACCAGGTATGTCGTATAATTAACAGGTCTATAGACAACTATTACCTGCTGAAAAGCCTCTGTCTTTGTATGTCTTTGAAATCTTTACAAACTTTTTAGAGGACAAGGCTTCCGCCATTGGTGGTACAGCAAAAAAGAAAAATGTTTAGCTGGGCATATTGACTACTAAAAGGGCCTGTACAGGATTACTGTATGCGCTGTATATTATTTGGAACGTTAATCTGCCCTGCCTCCTCAAAAATGAAGCTGAGCTTTAAGAAGAATGATTTTCAGATTGGTGTCTATTGAATTGCAGGTAAAGAACAGCCAATCAGATTTACAGCTGAGCAGCGGATTGACTAATAACCAGAACTGTGATTGGATTCTGGGGGTAAAGTCGGGGACAAACCGTTGTTTTTTAAGGCAAGCGTCTATGCAGCTTGGCGATACGCACCCACCACCATGATGTTGAACTCGAATCCGTGTTTCATGGCCTTGCGCTTCATCTGGTCCAGCACAGAGTCGATCCCCACATAGCCGAATGGCTCCCGGCCCAGCTCCTCGCATATCTTCGCCTCCATGGTGTTTTCTACCGACGGGGCCAGGTTCACCTCTTCCATAGGGCTGCCGACGTTGTCCGGCCTGGAGCTGTGATCTAAATCTGCAGGAAAGAGGAAGATCTGTCACTGGAGGAGCACTGAAACTGATCAGCATGAAAAAAGGAGAAATGTAAAAAATAACGGCTAAGGGAATGTTAACTCTTCATTCACCTCGCTGCTAAACAATCCTATAGTATGTGAAAGCAGGTTCAACCTTGAATTCTATTTAATCTGCCCTCCAGCCTCCCCTTTTATCAAACCTGACCTACAGCCTCCCATTCATCAAATTTGCCCTCCAGCCTCCCCTTTATCAAATCTGCCCTCTAGCCTCCCCTTCATAAATCTACCCTCCGGCCTCCCCTTTATCAAATCCTCCTCCAGCCTCCCTTATAATAAACCTATCCTCCAGTCCCCCCGCTCCTTAAATTTTCCCTGCAGCCTCCCCTTTTTTTCAAATATACCCTCCAGCCTCCCCTTCCATTTTGCACGGTTACACGGGTTCCTGTCCTGAACTAAAATTACTTATTCTGATTTCACAGTATGCTATTAGCTTCTCATAATGGGCACTAGAACCTGCAGCAAGTCAGATAGAGCAGCTTCATTTTATTGGGGAAGTCTCCTCCCTTTCATTCTTTGGATTTCATTTTTAGCAATGGAGGCTTAGCATTATATGGAGGCATTGCCATTGCTTCTTGGAAGCTATGTACAGTATTTATATAATTATATCTTCCGGTATAGAACAAAACATTTTCTGGTGCAGCAGAAAAGGCAACGCCTCCTTCTTACTCCAGACATTTCTGATTTTCATACATTTTTACTGAGAACTGTATATATACTGTAATTTCTAATCATTCTCCTCCATTACTGAGAAAGCCCTGGGATGCCGATCACTCAGCACTGACAGGGATATGGAGCAATGTAATGCTGCCCACCCACCCGCTGTGTATGTCCTCATACACAGATCTCCCCAGGCTCTTCTGTTACTAGGTGTTGCTAGGTTACCAGCCCACATCTCCTATGGCGGCCTAGCGTGTCCAAGTAAGCCTAACTAAAGTTATAATGTTTACATTCTGTTTTATATATAATATGGTCCATTATCCCCATTTACATGCACAAATATACATATGCAAGCTTTTCTACCACAAATAATCATGTTCATAAGATATCCACAGACCCCAGACCATACCGGAGCTCCTCATGCCCTCCTATGGAGGTAAGTGGAGATCCCCCTAAGAAATAATGGGGATAAGCGGTATTTGTAGGAAACATCTTGATCGCCACTTTTGTTGTAATCGCCATTTCACAAAAATAAGGTAGATGACTGTAATAAAAGAAAAATTGGCTCCACAGACTACTTTGTAGGATTCCAATCAGTTGCAATTGTTGATCGTTAATCAGTTGGTCACTATAGACACAGTATTGGCATTCTTTTAAAAAGTTGATCCTTTATAATCATGGTATTACAAAAATGGCAACAGTGATTTCAACATTGGCAAACACAAAAGGGGACATTTACAACTAGATTACCATTTTTATATATATAGTTTTAATTTCTGTACGCTAAAATTTGATTTGTAGCTTTAAAAAACTTCTTCCTTTTGTCCTTCCGCATTGTTGGGAAATATAAAGATAACTGAGCTTTTAGTTTCTAAACCCAAATACATAGCATATTGCCAGTATGACAACACTCTTTGTTATGCTGTGAAATCACAGCAGTGTTGTCACCCTGACAGCATGCATCACATACCCCATTTTTTTGTCCTTGTAGTGAAGCCTTTTGCTTCATCCTGCACACTGGAATGTAAATATTAACTGTGCTTCCTTTGAGACCTTAGCCCTGATCCCTCCCATGCCACAATATTGTCCCATATTGAAGCTTCACACTTTAAGGTCCCCATACTAATTTGTTACACCAAGAAGTCATGTTTAAAGTTTTTAAATTGACTAACAGGATTTGTTGTCATAGACCTCAATGGGGTTTGTCATAAATATTATGAAGTTCAAGCAATTTGCAATTTGCAAACCCAGGCAGATATGTTCATCCCTACCGTGGTCATCAGGGCAAATTTTAGGGAAGGAAAAATTGAGCAATTGCTGAGGATCCCAGCAATCCTCAGCAATTGCTGAGGATCCTGTGTTGTCACCCTGTCATTTGTCCCTGATGGAGCCTACAAGCTTCCTTGATAGCACACATTGTGCAACCATGGTCCACCATGAGAAGTCAGTCCAGTGGGAAGATGTTCAGCCCATCACGGAAGTAAGGTAAATACAAAGCGACCGAAAGAGGCTGAACGAGATAAGTAATGGCATGTCACGACCAATTCTAAAGATGTGTATACCCTGACTAGCAGAGATTGGCTGGTAAGACCCTCCAGGACAAATACAACTTTCTATAGACCTTTGTTGGTAACGCCAAGCACAAAATCATAGAAGTACTAAAAGCGTCAGTCCAATCAAAACCAGAATTTTAATGTTGATAGATGGTGGTCCACCAAGACCTCCAGGACTCCAATGGTGCCATTTCTGGGTTCCCAGCTCCAATGGGGTCCAAGACTCTTATGGGTGGTTCAAGGCCAACAAAAATCATTGTTGAGTGGAGTGGCCCTTATTCAGTCCCAATATTCTCAGTTACGCCATGATGTGGGTGAAAAAGGCAGTGAATCAGAAATGTCCTAGCATGCGTCCGCTCATCAACGCCGTTAAACATGCTTCATCTTTTCTCAGGCATCAGTGCCAATGTGCTTCACCCCCCCCACCACCTCATGTACACGTACCTCCTAATTGCACCGATAGATGGGGGAAACGGCCGCCCTCCTCTGCAACGGCATCCAGCCCCCAGACCCCCGCTTCTCCAACGTGCCGGGTCCAGAACAATCCGCCTTTTCCCAGGCAAGCAGAGGGGACACAAAGTGTGTGCACCTTGTGGCATTCAAAGTGGTCTCTCTCTCTCTCATCCCCGCTCTATTGAAGCCCCCCCACCGGGAGGAGACAACAAAGAAGGTCCCTACGTTATAGGCACACGTGACTTGAATTGGAAATAATAACCCTTTAGGAGCCAATAGGGATTCTAAGGAACTGGGAAAAAAAAGGTCCTCCCCTCCTATATCCCCCCCCCCCCCATCAAAGAGAGCAACTTTACAATGAACTTACGGAGAAAATGCTCAGTAATTATATTAATTACAAGAATAGATCATGGGATAAGCAATTAGGTTGTGGAGAGGGGGCCACAAGGGCGCCAAGGGCCCTCCGTTATAGGGCTGTGCAGTATGGAAGTACTTCCTTAAAGCGTGAGGTGTTTGGGCCATTGCTATGATAAAAAAGGGTATGATGGTAGGCATAGCCCTTTAAAAAGGGAACAGTCCAGGGATGTGGTGCTGGAGCACAAAGTCTATATATAGCGGTACCGCTACCTTTTTTTATATATATAGCGGTACTGTCAACCTTTTTTTGGATACGTTGAAGACGTTTTTCTGAAGTTCCATGTAGCATCTCATATTGGTCTGCAGCTGAAACACCTTTATGAGTCTTGCCATAACCTAGACAGGGAGAGTTCTGTAGTCCATTGCTGGTGCTTTATAATTATGGTGATCACCATCTTTCAGCACTGAAAGTGGCAATCTCTTTAAAAGCAAACAGGCGGCCCACCAAAACAATGGCGGCCTATGTGGATAAATATTGCATTTTTGTTTTTTATAAATAGGCCCCTAGGTGCCCTCCGGAAAACAAACTTTATTGGAAAGTTTTGTAAGCACGTGTTTTTTATTTGGCTCAGAAATGATAGCACCAAGCAGGAGGAATGAAACCTTATTTGCGTTTCCAATCTCTAGCCGCCAAAGTTGGCGCCACAAGTGAAAATGTCTGTTTATAACTCACTGCCCAACAATGACTCACAGATTTCTCCATAATAATCGCAGTTGTGACATTCGCAGCACAGGAGATCAATCATCACATACAGGTTGCTCATAGTAATATGCAATATTTCTGAAAAAAGGAAAGGAAAATTTAGAATTGTGGGCAGAATTGTGAGCAATAATTGGCAACATTGTTCTTCTGATCTAATGATTGCCCATTGCATTGGAAATAAAACCACTTTTGGTTTTATGATGGATTAGATATATTGACAAAAATGAAACTATGATTGATCAATTCAGATAATAGTCAATCACAAAAATTGATCAGAATTGATCGGTTGTATTATTGATAGTAAATACCATCAAAAGGAAATTACACATCTCAGACCAAAGTCACACTTCTCAGGCCTAGCTATAGTGGGGGGATTTTGCCCAGAGTCCCCACCATCCCCAAGCCCCAACTGACAGAATGGCAGGGGGTGCTGGGAACTAGAATGCTGTGTATTTGGGGGCACCCCACTTCATATTTGCCCAGGTCGCCATAAAGTTGCACCTAACAATCTCTGTCCTTTAAATTATAAAGTTGACACATTCACTCATAATGAATAATTCTTTGCAGCATCCAGGCACAAAGCAGTGCACAGATCATGACTCCATGCAGCCATCAGGTACAGGAGACAGGTATCAGGACATAGTTTAATAATAAAAAAAAGAAACATGGCTGACATTTCAGCATTCACACATAAATCAAAGAAAGGTACGTTTGCAAGACTACTAACAAGTGCACCTATTTTATAACCTTCTCCAGGGTCACTTACCCACCAATCCATTGGCAGCAGACCATGAGCCTCAGATCACCGGAGCGGTAAAGTCTTTGAACTTTGTGCTTTTTCTTCTTTTTTCTTACAAGTCACGTGACAGTAATAAGCCGTAAGAAATGTCACAACACTGCTGTCCGGACACACATGTGATCATGTTTTCTCTGAGACTATTCTGTAAATTATTGATTATTGGGAACAGGGGAATTGTCATTAGTTTTACTATTGATTTATCAGAAATCAATATATTGAGATTGAATAATTGATTGATCAGTAGTGAGATCCATAGCCTGACCTTGTGTACATAAATTAGTTTGATGGCTCCGAAATGATCGAACAATCAACTTGCCAGTATAGTGATCAATCAAAATTCAATTTGATCATTTTGTTCACATGTGCTGATCCATTGAATGATGATATTGGTAGAAGTGTCAACCTGTAGCTGGACCTAATATGTATTGATAGGTGTTTTACCCACATTGCCCAGATTTTAAATCATCCTCCAATGCTGGCCATACATTAGTTGATAACGATTAATATCTCCCAGATGCTGCATAGCATTTCTCGGGGTGGATTCCTGATGGTGACAACATTGGACCATGTCTGTGCAATGTCCACAGGTTCCTTGTAGTCTATGAACCCATGCAACAGATGACAACTCAGAAGCCTAATTGGGAGACAGTGACATGAAGTTGTCACTCCATTCCCAAAGTCCAATAATTTAAGGGATACTAAAATATTCATGCTGCAGATTTAAAATTATATAAAAAAACACTTTAGATATACCATTAACATGGTCATACACATGGGATATTAGCAATCGGATTTACATAGACTTTAAGGTAGTAACTTTTCAACCCTTTAAATGACTTGAGGTGTTGCCAGCCAGGACTTGGAATTGGGTAAGTTTGCCAGGTTGTATTGGGGGAATGGGGTAAGTTTGCCAGGCTGTGTTGGGTAATTGGGGGAAGTTTGCCAGGCTGTGTTGGAGGCTTCCACCAGCTGTGATTGAAGACACATTTAAATACACAGCTCCATCCTATCCCAGCAACCTCCATCCATTGACAAACCAGCTTATTCAGAGAATGGAGCTGGGTTCCCTGGGCAGACAAAGGAGAGCGCGGGCTCTGGGGGCCGGGGCCAGGCTTTGTATAAACTGCCAGTACAATAGTTTTATCTGAATGGGGAGGCAGACACAGAGAGCAAGAAGGAGGACAAAGAACAGAGAGGAAGTGAACATAAAAAAGGAACCCAGCAATGAATTATTACAGTGCAAGGAGATTTTTTGGGTCTAGATTTTCTTTTAGCAGAAGTTGGATGAAGATAAAACTCCTGGGGATTTATTGATAAAGCAGTGAATTTTGCATTCACAATAACATTCTCTGGTGCAGAATGAATCCTTTCCACTGTGAACACATGGCCCTGGAAGATTCTGCACCAGAGAAAGCTTGGTAAATGGTGGCTGGCATCACACACCTACATTTAGCGGTGAATTTGTTGTCCCCACACCCTTTCTATAAGGGAATAACTACAATGTGTCTGTGTAATGATTTGGTGAGAAATCTCATGTAATGTCACATCCAATGTCACTGGGATTTCCCATGAACTCTAGTGGCTGTTTTACTCCTTTGTGCTACAAAATAATCACTGTGATGGCTAGGTACCTGCATCTAAAAATATCAATAGATCTCTATATTAAATGATTCTACAGAAGTGCATAGGGAAAAGGAATTCTGGATGAAACTCCCCCGATCCAGAAAAAGGGCTAAAAAAGTGCAAATTCGAATTAAATTAGGATATATATAGATAGAAAGGGGCCCTGGGCAAATATAAGTGGGGTCCCCAAATGCACCGCATTCCAGCCATTCTGTTGTGGGCCCTGGAGTAGGTGGGGGCTCTGGTAATGGCCCAGTTTGCCGTAATCTAAATACAGCCCTGCTTTGACACCCCATCCCAGGTCATATGAGCAAGTGCATCCAGTGCTGTGGATGACATCAGATAGCTCTAGAGATGTTGCAACCCCAGCAATCTGGCATTTACAATGTATCAAATACATGAAGCTGTAGAATATAAAAGGATACAAAAAAAATAAACTTTAAATATATTAGTAGCTCATATATTTTTAGCTCAAAAAATGTGAGGCCATCCTTGATAAGAAAGCCAGCTGGAAGCTTTGTGATGATATGTCCCAGCACTTTTGTCGTAATGAGCCTGAAGCCCTGAATGGAGAGTGCTATTGACATGGACAGTGAGGAGGACCCTGGCTATTCAGATGCAGACTCACTGCTGGGAACTCTAGCCCTCTCTCCCATTGGCTTGCATTATCCGAAAGGCCAATCAGCGGTGAGTACACATGAGCCTCTGTCATGCAATGCAGACACATCCTCGGATGACCTGTCACCTTTTCATGACCTTATCCATTTATTGACAACGGTGCAGCCATTTAAAGGGTACAACCGTAAGGCTACATCCACATGTCAGATGGTCATGGGTGAAAATCTGGCATGTGTATAGCGGTCCTTCAACATCCTTCATTAATACACACCGATGAAGGACCAATTGAGTGAAGGACCACTCACTGTTCTTGGATGACAGTCCTTGGATGCTGTCCTTGGATCACTGTCCTTGGGTGACAGTGGGGAACGACTCGCTGTTCTTGGATGACAGTAGGGAACCACTCGCTATTGTTGGATGACAGTGGAGAAACACTCGCTGTCCTTGGATGACAATGGGGAACCAATCGCTGTCTTTGGATGACAGTGGGGAACCATTCGCTTTCTTTGGATGACAGTGAAGAACCTGTTTATTAATAATAATAATAATAATAATAATAATAACCATTCGCTGTCCTGTCCTTGCATGGCAGTGGCGAACCATTTTCCAATGAACAGGATGTGCAGCGCTTGTTAGTTCACCTATCACTGGAAATGATCACGAAAGATCGCTTCCAGCTATGGTGATCTGACATCTTAGGCTGGCCATGGATAACCCAATTACTTTCACTTTTTTATATCTATACTCCAGTCATCGCTTGGAAGCATTGGGGCTTTTCCTGTAGTGCCAATGGCAGACATTGGTGCACATCATCGCTCAAAGATATTTACAGTTTTTCTAGGAAATTTCTTCGAGAATGTGTGAGGAGACCGGCAGACTCCAGGAATTGTCCAAGTTGACCAAGGACAGTCAAGGATTTTGGAACTAGCCAACACTACCATCAGCGAATGAAAACATTCAGCACCAGCTCAATTCTTTGACTGTAAACTGTAACCAATATCTAGACAGGTTGACTAAGGACAGCCAAAAATCTCCCCATTTATTGTTCCCATGGACAATACCTGCCAGTCTATGGCCAGGCTTTATTACCTCCTAGTATTTAAAGGTTCTACATCGCTTGTTGTTTCTTTTTTTATTGCTTTCCCACAAGCATCAGAATAACCCAGTTTAGGTGCGATATTCAATGACTCCTCTCTCTCGAGTTCCAGGCAGCAGATTCTATTCTGGTGAAAATTCACATTTACAGGTCTATTTATAGTCAACCTGTCAAGCTGAACTACCTAGAAAAACAAGTTCTTGCAAAGGTTCTCTACCTTCATTATTCCAGCAGCAGGCACTGTGCACTAGTCTCTAGCTCCCCGGATTGTGGGCGGGCCCTTGACATCCTGCAGGACTCCTGGTCCTGCATGGTATGTGATGATGCTGGAGTGAACGGGGAAGAAAAACAGCTTTAGGGGACCGATAGCATGGACAGGATGGAGGGATAAAGTAAATAAGCTATACGCTACCCGAAACTGAGCATTTAACCTTTTCTTATAACAACTATATATGATTCATTTTTGGCAATTCGCAAGCTACGTTCTGTTTTATAGGGGGAACAGGGAGAAGGACAAGCATGTAGCACCCTCCTCCATAGAAATGCACAATGGTCATTCCCGATTGGTTGTTCTCTAATTTAATTTACTAGAGTAAATTAATAAACAACATCAGGGGACCATTGTGCACATGCAAGATATTTACTGAAGATGATCACCACTGTTTATCTGAAACAACATTAATCTGACAAATAAAGTAATTTTGGTACAGGATAGGAGCATGTGCATTTCTAGAAGGCAGATTTAACATTCCACAGCTCTGATTTACAATATAATTTTTGTAACAATCACACTATAAATGACAAACTCATGTGTTAAAGTGTAACAGTATGTTTCCCCCCTTTTTTTTTTGGTTTTGATAACTTTTGACAAAATAATGGAAACATTATGAAGAATAGGCGCAGGCCATGAGAGATGAGCTTTTGAGATTCCTCTGACCTTATGACACGCACTACATCATGACATGACACGTACAGTACACTATCTCATAAATACACCGACACAGATACAGATCTGCCTTCTATCTGCAATCCCCATCCTGTCCATCAGCCTCCACTCACTTTATTTATACAACGACAGCTCTTCTTAATGGCGCCTCCATTAGGTCGGCAGTTCTTCATGTTTTCTCTCACGTAACTGACAGTGAAGAGTATGACCGAGGCCTGTCTGACACATGGTTTTAAGGAAAACATATGACCCCAACTGTCCGTGGCATGGGCCCAAATACCTCTGGTCCTCCTTCTTTGCAACTAAAACTTCCTACTTTTTTCCAATGCCCAAGTGAAAAGTTTAGTCTTTACAAATACTTTAAATTGGACTTAAACCCATTTATATAAATGTCCCCCTTAGGTTTACCATCATTAAAACTACTCTTTAGGCTCCCCATTATTAAATCTACCCCTCAGCCTCCCCCTTATTCAATCTTCTCTCCTGCCTCCACTTTAATAAATCATTCCTCCTGCTTCCCCTTTATTAAATCTGCCCTTTATCAAATCTGCTCTTACTACACTTTTAATAAATCTGCCCGTCTGCCTCTATTTTTTTTATTAAATCTGCCCTCCTGCCTTCATTTTTACAAAATCTGCCTTCCAGCCTCCCCTTCATTCTTACACAGTTGTATCGGCTCCACTTCAGGACTGTAATTGCTACTCTGCTTTCTCAGAACACTGCCCTGAGGACATCCAGCCCTTTCGTCCCCAGTCTGACTGTCCCTGCCTGTCCATTTCATTTATTTGATTTGAGTTCTTTATAATGTGGCCCAGACTGGGCATTTACCCTGCCATTAAACAGTCCTGGAACTAACCACCACTACTATCAGCCAATGAAAACCTTCAGCACAGGCTCAGTTCCTTTGCTTTAAACCGTAACCACCATCTAGACAGGTTCTCTAAATACTAATAAAATGAAAACTTTGGAACTTTTTACAGTCAAGTACACTTAAAATATCATTTATTTTCTATAATAAACTATAGCACAAAGTCTACTAATAAATAACAGAATACATTCCTGAAGAATGAGTATAAAACCATAATTTGTATTGCCAATAATCCCTCTCAGTTAGCGCAATCAGTCCAGTTCAGAGAGGCTTATCTCTGGAGATTTAGATAAGACATTTTTGTGATAAGTTGTTCTGTATGTGAGACAGGAGCTCTTTACTGCATGGAGGAGGAGAAGCTGAATCATGGTACAAGCAGCCATAATTCACCTGCGGGACTCCGGCCTACACCGCTACTGTAATAAGGGGGCAGTTTCTGTTTTTTGGTATGGGTCCATGGAAAATCTGAATTTAGGATTTAAACTAACTGCACCATCTAAGTTTTATGCACATGGTGGAGAAAAAGGATGAAAATCATTTTCCATGAATGAAGCCGCCTGGGCAAAAAAAGTTGGGATATAGAATGCTCTTTATTGTTTTTCAATATGTGAGCATATATGTTATCTTTCGGGTACTTCTGAGTCTGTATTGTTCATACTTTGGTTTCACATAAAATACTCCTGTTAAGTCATACTGTGCTTCCTGCTAGAAGAGGAACCTAAAAGTGGGTAGCAGTTGTAGTAGCAAAACAGCCACCACGCTCTGGTAGACCTGACAGTCTCCTTAGGACCTTAAGGTCAACTTCCCAAAAGTTGAGGGTCATCTTACGCTCTCTGGACCCATTTTAATTACCTACGCTTAAGTATGTGAAAATGTACCCAAAAAGCCACCATGCTCTGATAGACCTGTCACCTAAAAGTGGGTAGCAATTGAAGAGAAGTTTTCCTTTTGTGAAGGAGCAGAACAAGCATTGGGACAGCAAAACTGCCACCATCCTCTGGTAGACCCATCTTTAGTTTTCATTGTACCTTAAGGTGGACCTTCCCACTCTTTGGACCCCTCCCAATCACCTACTCTTAGTGTGTGAAAATGTACCTGAAAAGCCACCATGATCTGGTAGACCTGTCACCGATCATACTGCACTCCATACTCCATACTGCTTGAAGAGGAGTAGCAGTTATGGAAAAGCTTCTTGTGAAGGAACAGAACACGCCTTGAACAAGCATCAGGCCAGCAAAAAGCCCCCATTCTCTGGCCATCTTTCTTCTTTGGACTTTCCAAGAGTTTAAGGTCAGCTTTTACTCAATGGACCCTTCCTGAATCACCAACTTAGTATGTGAAAATGTACCTGAAAAGACACCATTCTCTGGTAGACCTGTCATCAAGCATAATGTGCTTCATGCTCAAAGAGGAACCTAAAAGTGAGTAGCAGTTGGAGAGAAGCTTGTGAAGGAGCAGAACGGCCTTGAACAAGCATCAGGTGGCAAAAAAAACTTCCATGCTCTGGTAGAACTGCAATAAAAACTTTGTAGACCTTTTAGGTGGACCTTCCCAAGAGCTGAAAGTCATCTTAAACTCTCTAGACCCCTCCTGAATTCCCTACTTTTAGTATGTAAATAAGAACTAGAAATGAAAACATTTGAGATTAAACCCACCTTACTCTTGTTTTTTTTTTTGAGCTTGACCTTAGCATTCTTCCAGTAAGATTCCTGAAGAACAAAGAGCAACCAAAAACAAGTGAGAAGATGGAGTAGAGTATCTTCTCCTGCTCCGTATTCCATAGGAACCTTCTTGAAAGTACAGCAATGTCATGGACAGCGAAATGGGAGATGATGGAAAGCTTCATCTTTGTTTGCCCAAGCCCAAAAAGTGTAAGTGGACCCACTTTGGTGGAAGGTCCGCTCTCACATTGGCTTGATGCAGACTAAAATGAGGATAATTAGTAGATAAACGATGAGGAGCTTCTAAAGAGTACTTCTTGGGTGGAGCCACCAACTTGTTTCTTCTTTATGTTACGACATTGCAATCACAGCAAGAATTTGCACCTGAAGTATACATTAGACTGATCTATTGAAGAACGAATGCATGAAGGCAAACATTTTCAGCAATTAAACCTGACAGGGATCCTCACTCTTCTAGTTTCCAAAACTAAACTAAGAACAAGGTGAGTGATTTATTAAAGCTCCTCAAGGCTTGAGAAGATACACTTTCATCAGGGAAGCTGGGTGATCAGCAAACCTGGAATGGATTTCTTCAAAGTAATTTGCTATTTGCTAGCAAATGTTTTAAATCCTGGACCAGATCTATTCCAGCTTTGGTGGATCACCCAGCTTCACTGATGAAAGTGTATCCTGTCGAGCTTTGGAGAGCTTTTATATATCAGACCTCAGGTTTTGCACTTCAATGTTCGTAGTTCTTGGTGGATCTATTAATGGCAGATTGTGAAGTTCAGTTGTATTCTAATACCAGTGCTTCCCCAGCTACTCTTTGCTGCATGTGTTTAGATTCACCTCGCCCTCTGGCTCTCGCACAAATACAACCGGAGGGTTTGGCAGCCAGCTTTTGGCGCAGGTCTGGACACTTTACATTGTGCATGCACAGCGATTTTTTTTATCCTTCTTTTACTGTTTCTACAGTATTCCATGCAAAAGCCAGATGACAACCATGTTTAAAAGCGTCTGTCAGAATAATATACAATGGTCGGGCTGGGCAGGAGGGGGAGGAAGAGACAAGGCCTCTTTATATAAGACACTTGTGAGTCTCGGTTCCCACAGCTCTGAGCAAACACAGCTCTCCTATACAAAAGCTCAGGCTTGTCTACTCATATATTTACTTTGTCCAGACACGTCAAAGCCACCATTTCTCTGCAGCCAATATGGCGCTGCGTCCGGGTGCCGCAGATCTTTACAGAACGTGCAAACCCAATCTCTAAAAGTTCTTCCGTGTTCATGTGATTGCAAAAAAACATAAACCTTAACCATGAAGTTATGTTAATCGATCCCTTTTGGATTGTTAAATGTCCACATGTGTCCATAGGGTTTTATATCTGGAATATGTTTGTTTCTCCAGTGGTTGAGCTTGATGGATTTATGTCTTTTTTCATCCTATGTAACTCTTTTTTGAAACTCCATTACAGATCGCACCCCACATATTGTTCTTGTTGAGGTTTCACGCAGTGTTCAAACATATCTCATTCACAGGAGGTACTCAAGAAGCAATGACAATTTTGATTCACATAGGAGGTACACAAGTGTGTTTCGCAATTCTAGCTTCATCAGAAGAACTCTTTTAGGAGGAGACACGAGGAGTGGAAGGTAAATGCGGCAGGAAAGGGAAGACACAGGAAAGGGTGACTGCAAAGGTATTTCCATCTGAAGTCCATCTATGAAAATATATGATTTGATAATCTTTTTCACCAAAACCAAGCACCTCCAGTGATAAATGAAGTATTTTGTTATGATGACCTCTTATGTGAAAAATTGACAACTTGTGTACCTCCTATGTGAATAAAAATTGGCATTAACACTGTCAGTGTGAAAGCTCAACAAGAACAAGATGTAGGTGTGATCTGTGATGGAACCTCCTAAAAGAGTTTTTCTGATGAAGCTAAATGGTGTGAAACGTGTCAAAAACAAATGTGAATTTCCAGTGTTTGTGCAATATCATAACTGGAATCAGTCAATGCTGTATAAAACTGTGTATGTTTTAAAATTCATTTGTGATAAAAATTGTTTAGGTGAAAAGTAAATGGTTTATATTAAGATACCAAAACACATACTAAAAACATTTAACTTTCCTGGTTCTGGAAAAGTGTAAAATTTTTACCAAATCGCCTAACTTTCTCCAATATGTTGCTGTTCTACTTTACACCCTATGCCTAAAGAGTGAAAAACAGGGAAACCAAGCCGAAAAAGTGCAAAATTACCGATCTTTAATAAATCGCCTTTTATATTTCCAAACTACTTGGGACAGCCTTTCCAATCCATGGGGAATCCTCCCGGCACAACATCTCATTTTTGCTTAATTTTGCTGATATTACCCAGAAGCCTGCACTTTCTTGGGGGGTTGGGTGAGTCTAGGTGAGGGGTCAAACTTGCTGCTTAACCCTATAAGTACTAAAATGAGTTCTTCTAAAGCCTTCCTTTACTTCGATCTCTCTTTGGGTTGCCATATGGAAATTACAGAATTAAAAAGTTGCTGCCAAAGTTTGAGTAAAATGTTGCAATGACATTGCACCACCCTATTGTTTTCTATATTTTGCTCATCCTGACTCCCCATGTGTACTTTTCCTAATCTCTGTCTTCATTTACAACCATTAAGTTATCCAGGAAATCGGTCCTCACACCCTAGGTGACCCCTGACCCCCGTCCACTCATTCTCACAGCAGTCTGAGGTCTGTGATGACTTTCAGAAGTAGATAGTACAGGGGGAGAAAAGACAGAAACTTGTGACGAGTAACCTCTGCACTGGAGGTATAATCACAGCTGGATTTCCATGATATTGGGATACGTTTGGCTGCGGAGCATCCATTATTTCCAGGCATGGGCTTGGGGTTTTCTAAATACGTCCTTGGAACTGTCCTTAGTTTTTATCTACACCCAACTGTATTAAATGAAAATGTTAACTCTTTACATGAACATTCCCAGAAGGTACCTGGAGAGCCAAGAGATTTGGGGGGCATTCCACATTATATCTGATGGATGAAAAAAATACATTGATCATAGTATTGGGTTTCCAGGCTGCTGATTGGCCTACAATTGGCCATACACCATAATAGCTTGGGTTTAGTACCGCTCAGCATTCCCACAGCTTTATTAGACAATGACCTGCGCTCCGGTATAAGGCTCAGCTCGAGAAAATTACAGGCTGTGTAAACACGACAGCTTCCTATAGACAATTACTGAGGATTCCACCATCTGTTTTCACTCTAACCACCGCTTGCTGTGCTCAGGACGATTTGCTCTTCTGACCCCAATTCTATTCTTGCAGCATCCAGGTGGAAGTCTTTTAGAGGGCGTAATTATAATTGGGGCTTAATACTCGCAGAAAGTTCAGGAGATCGTCATTCTTGGTAAAGAACTGAAAATAAATCTTGAGAAGGACAGGGAGAGGTCTGTATACTTGCACAGGGCTATATGTTTTACAACAGCCATTGTTGTAGTGGCAACAGCACCTTTTTTGGTGACCTGGCGATCCAGGAACCCCAGCTGGTGAGGCTGGAATGGAATTCCCAAACATGCCCACTACAGCCTCAAGACACATCCGCTACAGACTGAAGACACTCCCACTACAGCCTCAAGACACTCCCACTACAGACTGAAGACACACCCACTGCAGACACCTGACACACCCACTACAGACTCAAGACACATCCACTGCAGACTCAAGACACACCTACTGCAGAATGAAGACACACCCACTGCAGAATGAAGACACACCCTTTTCAGACTCCGTCCTGAACCACCCACTACAAACACACCCACAAAAGACCCAAGTCCCCCCCTCTTGAGAATCAAGATCCACCCACTATAGACTGTAAACACACCTGATTTATATTCCAGACACACCCACTAAAGATTTAGGCCACACCCACTACAGACTCCAGACAAACCTGATTCATATTCCAGCCACACCCACTACAGACTCCTGACACACCCACTACAGACTCAAGCCACACCCACTACAGACTCCTGACACACCCACTACAGACTCAAGTCCCACCCTCTTCAGACTCCTGAACCACTCACCACAGACACACCCACTGCAGACTCAAGCCACACCCACATCAGACTAAAGCCACGCCCTGGCCATGCCAGTACTAAAGCTGCTTGCAGCCACCATTCAGGTCTGACTTAAAGAAATCAGAATTTATAAGAAAGAAAGAAAAGGAGGAAGGATGCTCCAGGTTTTGGGAAGTGCTGACTCTGTGAGTAACTTTGTAGTGTTTGCAGGATGGCAATAATGCTGAATTATTATTTCATTTGCCGCATAGTATTGTGTTTTAATGCCCCGCCAACCCATCCCCCCACTATTAGCCCCTGTTGCCCACTGGGGCACATTAAAAAACAAAAGCCCTGTGTGAGTGTCATATAAGACTAAGTATCTGCATCATGAGGGGATTGGGTATATACCCAATAATTCACCCTCCTGTCCGAGAAGGAATTGGGGGCAAAAATCTCTTTACAATGGATCTGCAGCCAATAAAAAATCTTTCCATTCTTGTTTGCAATTCCAATCACAATCATTGAAGGGGTGAAGTGGCCACCAGGACACATAAAGAGGCTGAATCTTCTCCCGGGGAAACAGGCAGCACCTCTTTGTCTGGAGTTCCCCTTTAGCCATGGCTGTCTTGGAGGAATCCCAGATTTTGGCACCGGAATGGTTTTGTGATGAAGTCCAGTCATTAGAAAATCATTCTTCTTCCAGAAAGCATCGGACATTTCAGAAAGAATGACATAAGCCTGGAAAAAACATTACTCAATGCAGGAATGAAAAAAAAAGTTCTGTCATTGGGGGAGCCGACATCACATTTTCCTAAACTTCCCAGAAAATCCCCCATGACTCCCCATGGCCAAAATCTATTGGAGCAGAAAAAACTTTTCCTTCCTGCCAGCTCCTCGCAGTTGGGGCTCCGGCACCGAGGATCATCAAAAGTGGGCGTGACCTGGCAACGCTTGCTCTGATTGGGAGAAGAGGGATTTATTGTTATCTGATAAAGATTTTGTAATTTGATTTTTACAATTGACACCCTCTTCTCCCCTTGGTATAGGGGGTATGGTACCGGAAGAGAGAATATTACAGATTGTGTTCTGACTCCACCTACTAACTGCTCACGTGGCAGCAAGGAAACAATCATACAACCAAAATAATGTCACACAAACCAAGAGACTGTCAGAGAACCCAAGAGACTGCTAGAGAACATCACACAAGCCAAGAGACTGCTAGAGAAAATGCCACAGGCCAAGAGACAGCTAGAGAACAAAAAATCCACAGATCTGGTACACATCATACAACCTAAGAGTAGAGAACATGACAAGTAGCGTTTTACATTTTCCCTGCCATAATATTACAGAGGAGCTTTTCTCTGCCATCCTCTGCCCAGCCACCAGGTGGAGACTAGAAAGCCTTTTCCTCGGGAGTTCTATTACCTCCATGCAATCAATCATGTAATGACCTTTGCTTCCAAATATTTTAATCTGAGAATTTCTGTGCAGGCCGATGGTTTGTTCCTGGAATTGATTGTAACCAGGAAAATAAATAGATGTGAAATGAACAATCAACATCTGGAAGTTCCCTAAAAGTTGATCAGATAATGAAACGACCCAATCACCTGTGTGATAAATCCCTGATGGAAGCCAATATCCAATCACAGCTTCTGCCTTCACTGTACATTAAAGAGAACCTGTCATAAAACAGATATGTGGACTGGAAGTCTTTATGGTTTTCTAGCTGAGAACAAGCATGCAGCTACACAATCTGTGGTTTAAAAGCTTTTTAACTTAAGGAGCCAGGCAATGGGGTATTTTCCATAGCAGAGCATAGAGGATTATTAATATTATTATTATTATTATTATTAATAATAATAAATGGGATTTATATAGCGCCAACATATTGCGTAGCACTGTACAAATAAATAAGGGTTGCAAATGACAGATACAGACAGTGACACAGGAGGAGGAGAGGACCCTGCCCCAAAGAGTTTACAATCTATCCTGCAGATACAAGGAGGGGGTCAGGATGATGTAATTTATGTATTTAATACAATGTCTATCATCTCAATTCCGATACCCCCCTTCCTCGCTGACTTCCAGATGTTCCTCTAAAACAGCTGCCTGACTCACACTTTGGCCGTGTTCCTGAAAGCAGTTAAATATTTCTCTGGCTTTTTAAACTTTCTGCTGAATTTAAATAAAAGTCCATGGGGTCCAAAGAAAATTCATTTCATTAAACTAAATATAATCTGGATTATGTCCTTCTCATAGGGATTAGAGGGACCCCTTAATGCAGAATGACAGAAGGAAGTTTCATCTATTTACCACCAGGTGGCAGCATCTTATCAATGCTGCTGGACTATCACTGTATTAGAAGCCTTTCAAGTGGCTCCAAGATAATAATCCATGACAGTGGCACTTTAATGTGATATTTCTTTACTTTTTTTTTTTAAACATGGGGGAAACTTTAAAATAATTTATTTAGGAACCCTTGTCATAAAAGCGGGTTCTTGATGGCCAATCAGTTAGATGCTAATGGAGAAAAATTTGACAGCATTAAGGAACCACAATGGACCAATTCCAGTTCCTATGTGTCACAAATGACAAATGCCTCATATGTTGTATTTTGCTTTTTTGCATTCTATTGCATGCTGATGTTTTAATGCATTGTAAACAATAGGAAATCTGTGGCCCAGTGTTGATCTTCTGGTAAAAGATAATTAAATTGTAAGGGTAACAGTAGCAGTTCATAATTATTATTATTAAACAGTATTTATATAGCGCCAACATATTACGCAGCGCTGTACATTAAATAGGGGTTGCAAATGACAGATACAGACAGTGACACAGGAGGAGGAGAGGACCCTGGCCCAAGAGCTTACAATCTAAGCGCCAAACATTACAAAATCATTTGTAATGTTTGGTTGCAGGAATCAGGTAACACGTTTCTATGATGTCATGTGACCGCTGCACCTTATATTGATTTTTCCATCAATCATTAGTTTATAATTCGATTTCCTCTAAATGTTCCCATGCCACCCCTGGGAATCATTGTAACCTTTCTGACCACACTTAGACCCTCGGTGTGAGAATTGTGAACCCAACCCAGAGGATTCCTATGGCTCAGTATGTGGACCCCCTCCCTGCCAGGCTTCAGGAGTAATGGGTTGCTGTAAACGGATGTGACAGCGCTAAGCGGCAAATAAACTTGGAGACTTTGTTTGGAAAAGCTGTGAAAATCAATTTGCTCTACGCCTGTAAATAGGCCAGTGATGGATTGCTGTATTTACCCTGAACTGACGGACTGCAGGGAAAGTTCAGAGGGGCAAAAAACGGCAAACACGACCTGTGCACAAAGAGAGCGTCAAAAGGGTCAACAGAGGTCACCGGTAAATGGTGGAATTATAAAGCCGTGCCATTGCTTTGACCGTCAATAGTTGAATGCAACCGGTAGATCCGCAGATCTGCTTTTGGATTTTTGGATCAGCATTACAAGCAGGGCTGGAGAGGAGGGAAAATTGGGCAATTGCCCATGCTCCTCTCCAACTGGCAGAAGGTGCATGGAGCTAGAACGCTGTGTTATCTGGGCCCCTACTACACATTCGCCAAGGGTGCCACTTGGGCCTCAACTGTTCCTGAGTGCAGAGTATAACTTGAAGATCCTAAAAAATTGAAGTCAAAAGTTTTTGCAAGGAAACAACGTAATGGGCAGAAAGGGGCCACGCCTAGGTAGTTCTGCCCAGCAGGTGAGGCTGCAGCAAAGGGACGGTATTGTCAGCCCAAACAGTATCCTCCAATGAATATAAATTGGCATTGGTGCTCTTCCTCCAAAATTCAATGGAACCGAGTTTGCTGGATCAATGGTAATTCTCCAACCTGAGGTTCCTTCAATTCTCCATTTGATTTTGGCCACTTTTGGTAAATCCAATTCAAAAATAAAGATCAGCTCATTGGAACGGGGTAAATTGACCCATGTTTGACCAGTCTTGGGATCTCATGTGAAATATAGATAGGTCTGGATCATCATCCTGGCCCGGGATGACCAATAAATCTGCAATCAGTTAACCAGAATTTACTACAGCTGCTCCATCATGGCAGTAAATCCTTGCAAATCTTATCTCCCATCATGCTTTATTGTCATTGATATGGCTCCTGACGGGATTCCTCTTCCCTCGCCTTCACCCCCATGACAGGGGGCTAACATGCTTCCCGTGTATAAAATTCCTGAAAGGGGGCCGCTCATCCCTGACCTCTCCATGTCTCCATATTGCACAACGGAGCCCTCTCATCACTCTGTCTCCTGAGCTCTCCGTATGACGGCCTGTCACTTTCCAAATCCAACCCTCTCCTCACCTGTCTCCCCATTTCCTGCAATGTCTCTCATCTGTCTGACCTGCCGGTACCACATAATCCGCCACCCTCCACCCCGGGGGGCGTGCGGCTTAGTAGACGTGGGCCGCTGACAGGTTTGAGGTTTAGGAATGTTCTAATTAAGTAATTAACCAAAAGTCGCTCTGTCAGAGGACGGCGAGGAGGTAAGGAAGATAAAGGGCTTGGAATCCGGCCTACGAGGGTGCACCTGTTCCTACACGCACACCAGCCCTTACCTAGAGGTGCCAATCCACATTCCTCGACCGCAGGATTAGACCGTGAATGGGTAATTTATCAGGGTCCGGGGTGTAAATGTAATGTGTGAATGCTATTGTAAAAGTTGTTTTCAGTCTTTTTTTTTAATCCTAAGCTTTTATTAAAATGATATCTGGGGATTCTCTTATGTAGGTCCTTGGTACGCCACATTTAGTTCTGGAGTGACAACTTAATCACAATTTTGCTTCTATGTTGTCATGTACAACGTTGGTACAGGCTGTGCAGACACACATTGCCCAGGCATGGTCTACAATCAGAAAGCCTCACTAAGGCAAAAACAGTGACAACTGTGCATTCTGCTCATCTGTCCCCCCGCAGCTTCTTCGTAAGGCTACGTACACACGTGCAATAATTGTCATTGGAAACGAACGATTGACGACCGATCGGCCGATAATCTTTAACAAAAAAAAGTGCAGAACGACTAGCCAAGGAATGAGGAAAGTCACTGGAAAACAAACTGATTGGGGAACAATCGTCGCAGTCTATTGTGTGCATGGTCATTCAGTGATCGTGGATTGTTCAGTGATATACTTTCTGTAGTACACGTCACTTTCTGCATCGTTCAAATGATCATATCTAGTGTGTGTACATTATTGGTGGATTTTATTTGAGTGATCGTATCGTGCATAATCGTTGATCGGTTGCCAATCGTTCGTTTTGCAACGACAATTATTGCACGTGTGTATGTAGCCTAAGGCGTCCTGTTTTGCAGGCATATATCGGACCCATCCCCAGCAATGCATCCCCATTGTAAACCAGGATTCCAAGAGCCCTCTGGCAACCTGCAGCCACCAAGGGGATGAACAGGTAAATATACTTTTTACAGCCCCCTCCACCTTAGACATAAAGGTGCATTTACCCTTGATGCACGAGTTGGACTGTAGAAATTGAGCAAAGCAGTGAAAGGAAACTCTGTAATCATGGGGAAATCTTAACGTAAACTTTCCATGAGAGTGATATAAGTGCTACCATCTCAGCCTCCTTCTACAAAAAGTCTAGTTTTATGGGTGCAATGGTGATCACCTGACCATCATGATTTGTAAATCACTCACCTTGGATAAGAATGAGGATTAGGTGTTCTGACCTGGCTTACCTGTATACCTGGTTCAGGTGAGCCAATGAAGCATTCTAACCAAAGAATCAGAATGACAGCCAGGACACTTTATCAGAAGGAGGTTGGTAATGGTTGATCCCATGGATATCTCATGGCACATCTCCCTACTGCCGATGAAACCCTTATATTGCAAGGTGTTATTCATAATTTCTAAATCGCTCGTCTGGGATGAGAATGCAGATTAGGTGTTCTGGATTAGCTGTATACCTGGTCTAGGTGAGCCAATGAAGCAATAATGGCTGATCCCATAGCTCTCTTACATGTCCCTACTGGTTATCAAACCCAGAACCATTAGAACCCTAATTTGCTAAGTGTTGACCACTTAGCCGCCATATTGCCTAAAACCTAAGGGAAAACACTCAAACAACCAGCTATTGATGCTTTTGTCCATGTATCATGTAAAAAAACATGTTCCAAATCAGTACCCATCACCTTGACCTTCATGTGCCATGACCTTCATGTCACCTTGACCTTCACCTTCAACAATGTGCCACCTTCCCCAATACCCCATGCCGAGCAATAGAAACTTTTCTATTAGAGTTTTTTCTCCTGGTTCACGCCTGATTTTTGGAAATCTGCCAAACATGGAAACCAACATTCAAATTCAGGTTTTCACATGCTGGTATAGGGGAGCTGTGGGTTATCCGAAATCACAATGACGCCATGTTATGTGGACGGTCAACCCATCACAACGCAATGAATACAAAGCCTATTGGCCGATCACTCAATATAACCCCATCCACAGGCAATTTTAATTGGATGTACATGACTCATACTTAGAAGAATGAGAAGAATGAGAAGGTCATAGGTCATGTTTGATGAGGTTTAATGTTCAAAGTGTGCTAGGTGCTTTCCCAGAAGCCCTTGCACCTCGGCAGGACAATACCTGAGCTCTGTACTGCGTGTTGCATACAATAAAGCCGAGCGATTGTTTATACAGCTGAGCCGTGTGTTGGGTTCTCTATTTAAATAAACCGGGGGTCTAAATCCTCAGCAATAATAAACAGCTGGCTGTGTACAGTCCCTAGCACTGATGGATGGAGCTGTCAATGCAATACACTGCTAATTGCTTTCTAGTAGAAACCTTTACTGTAGAGCTCTGAAAGAAAATGAGATTTGCTCAAGAGGACCTGTTCAGTATAAAAATGCATAGATCTATGGGTGCGTGCAAGGACCAGCTGCAACCAATCAGAATTTAAATTCAATTGGATTGGTCAGCTGCTGAATGTTGCTTTATAATGAAAGTATAGCAGTTCTGGTCAATTATGTTTTATTAAATGGTTTATTTACATTTTCTGCATTTATTATATAATAAACATTGAGCTTTCAAGAAAGGAAAAGAATATTGCTAGGGATACAAGAAATATAGGCAGCTCAAAATCTTGCCTGGCCGCCATACTGATCCATGAGCTTCAATGCTTTTTGGAGTTGGATCATCACTCCAACCCCTGGCTGCTCCATGTTTGTTTGGAGTCATGGGCACAGAGGGTATGGATGCCACAGGACCACCATGGCGGGGACCTAGGATTTTTAGAGGAAGGATCGATAAAGCGCCTCTCATATTTATCCCAGAACAGTATTTCTTTAACAGATGCACCATTGAGTCCCCCTCCTGTGGTCTAATTCCAAGCAGTGGTACACTACTGTTAACATTCAAGATATGATATGTTGACCCAGAACTATTGTGTTCAGACCTCAGGCAAATCGACAACAGCTGCCAGTGTAATTATTTTTCCACCCTTCCCACATTTTTTGTACAGTCTGTTTTTTGCATTTCTTACACTGTGGCATGGCAACAGCAAACAGCAGAATTGAACACGGCCATGGCCACTAGGACCAGGCCATTGATGTCCAGGTGTGAACCATGGTCACCATCTACGTCGGTGCCGGCACAGCCATGCAATGGGAATATGACCAACATCAGGTCCTCTTTTGCATAAAATAGGGTCAATTAGGCAAAAGAGAGCAATTTAAATTTGATTCAGTTTACAATTACCCCCCATCCGTCCCAGTCCCGCACACAGTACATGTTAGCTGCCTGGCCTACTGTTTCCCCAAGGAAAGAAATAAATGCTTTCCATCCACTTCTAGCTGACAGCCTATGTAAGTCACAAATTCCAGAGCTCTCTGGGAACATCTGTTTGTCAGGTAAGGGGTGTTTAGCAAAATCACCCCCTTCCCTGGGTTCCCCTCCCACTCATGAGCCCAGGAGATGGTGAAACTGGGGAAGCCGTTCGGTGCCAAGCAAGGAGGGGCAGAGATAGATGAACAGCAAAATAGCTCTCCCCCTCCCCTCCTTGTTTCTTCTCCCAAAGACTGGGATGACTTCCAACAGTTGTTCTTTAAATAATCAGGTTTGGACTTGCCCCCTCCCACTCCCCACCAACCACTTTCGTAACTTTTTTGTTCCAGCACTTTTCCAAATAGATCTTTCCTAAATGGACACAGATAACTTTAAAGATGTTATCATGGTCTCTTTTGCCCACTGGGGCTTTGCTGACGTTCTTGGGGTTTGCCAGACCTCCCCTGGTTGCCCATGGGACAAGACATGACCCTCTCACCCTGGTTATGGACTGTCTGCTGCAAAAAATCCTGTGGATGAGGTCATTTATGGGGATTTTCGGCCAGCTTGCATCCTTTTTTCCATTGGCATGCCAAGGGTTTTGTTTCATGTGATGTAAACAGTGTTTATGATGCTTATTTTAATTGTGACTGCTTTTCTGCTGGGTTTTGAGGAGAGCATTAAGTCATTTGCATCAGTTAGGCCTCCACTAGAGGTTTACATACCGTTATACCCAGTAGGGAGTAAAATTTATATTGAAGCACAAAGCAAACTGGCAGAATTGGATGGAAAACTAACTCCTCACCCTTTTATACTCACCTTTGCTGTGTAGTCAGATCTCCGTTGACTTTGACATATAACCAGGCCAGGCTAGC
This sequence comes from Pyxicephalus adspersus, assembly GCF_032062135.1. Classification (NCBI taxonomy): domain Eukaryota; kingdom Metazoa; phylum Chordata; class Amphibia; order Anura; family Pyxicephalidae; genus Pyxicephalus; species Pyxicephalus adspersus. The sequence goes on from NC_092864.1 coordinate 9,187,167, forward strand.
CACTCATGCCAAATCACTGCACCCTAGGAGGGCGGCCCATGTCTTGAAATACTTGGTATTTCAAGAAAACTCTAAGGTGAGTTTAATTTGGCCAAGCAATAAGCTTTCAAGAACCTCTGTACTCATGAATGGGTAGTGACATAATCTCTACTCTACCAGAATGTTTTGGGATGTTAGGAGAAAAACAAGTGATTTCCAGAAATGTTTTTGGAGAACCTGGGGAAAAGAATGAACCCTGATTATGCTCAGATTAACCAGATAGTCGTAAAGGTTACAGGAGTGCTGAAGTACGGGCACTTTGTGGGTACAGGCAACCTGTGGTTGTTACAAAAACCTGTGGAGCAAATACCAATGCCTCTACTACTTGTTTAGGTTGGGGGTGGGGCAAAACTCAAAGTGTTGGGGTAATCTCAATTGAGAGGAGGCCCCAAACCTTGGATCCAAATGGCATGATGGGAATTGATACAAACGCTAACAAAAGTGCTCGCTGGAACTACAAGGTTCCTTCACTTCACCACCAATTTTACTTTAGGCACTTTTTACATCTGTTTAACTTAAGGCCAGCCCCAGGCCTGATGAAATTAAAGGTGACCCCCACATAGATGAACACTGCAATGGCTGGAAGAGTACGATGGATATGGCATTGAACAAGAACAATGGCCATTCCATTGTTATCATTATCATTTTAAATAGCATGGAAATACTTTCCTGTTATTCACACCATTGATTTGTACTAAATATTATTTCTCCGTCAACGCAAACATCAATGGAGGATCACCAACCAGCTCAGACCACTTATATATGGGTCAAAATGCACTTGCTTTGGGTCCCATGTAAAACACTTTTGAACATAGGAAACATCATGTATTTCTACAACTCTCAAATATTTAGCTTTGGTACCTACCAGTACCCCACCCCAAACTTACTAAGCTGCCTGACAATGAGATGACACCCATATGTGACAACCAAGCTATGCCTTGGATCACGGAGTGGAACTTTTTTTTAGAAAACATTCTTACCTTCCAATCCTGAATCTGTTGTCTTGTTCTTTTCTTTTTCAAAGTCTTCAGACAATATCAGTGGTCCCTCAGGTTGTTTGAAAGAAGTTACAGCAAGGGGTACCATATGTTGGGGCTCACTTTGAAGGTAGTTCTTTATAGGTGGAACCCCATTTCTTGAATCCAAGGATGCATCTGGGAACCTCTGCTTTTGCTGGATACCTTGATGATAGGCCATAGATGCGGAATCCCCATTTCCTTGTACTCTGTTAGAGAAAGAGGGTTTTTCATAGCAAGAGGATTCTTGAAGATTTTTGACAGGGTCAACCAAGTGCCCAGTTGATTTCTCATTGACCAAAGCATCTCTGGCATACTGATTCTGAACGTTATCTGCTTTAGTAAAAGAATTTGCTCTCTGCATCAGGGATCGGAGTCGATCACTTGAGGAATTAAATTCAGATGGCTTCACGTTATGGCTGAAGTTGGACTCTTGGGGAGAATCTTGTTGGATAGCAACTGGCAGGCGAGAACCTGAAATTGGTGACATTGGAGTATTATAGTTAAGAGAGCTTGACCTCCCAATAGAAGCCAACTGTGGTTTACTATTTAAAGTGACTTCCCTCTTCTCCTTGTTCACTTGAGAAGATATACCAGGTGTGGAGTTGAGGTTAACTCTTAGCTGTGTCCGAGGCAATGGTTTATTAAATTGCTCTGAGATCGAACCATTGGGTTTTCCAAAAGAGCTCTGAAGAGGTGATGGGAACTTCTGTAGAGTGGTTTGTTGAAGAGAACCAAAGATGGGTGGTGGAGAGGGGGAAGAAGTCAGGTCACAGTTTATGGGTGCACAATCAGTGGGAGGTGAAGAAGAGGATGAAGATGAAGAGAATGATGGCTCCCTGCTAATGGATTTAGCATTCCTAGAAGAAGGTCGCTTATAATCTGGAGTAGGAGAGCTCCATCCTTCTGATGGTGGATAGCCAGCATCTGGAGAAGGAACTAGGTCAGGAACATTATCTTCAGCAATGTGAAGGTCAAGAGACGGCAAAGAGCCATGGTTTTTAGAAGTCACAGGTACCAGACGGACTCCTGGCCGCTCGATCTCAGAATGAAATACATTTCCGTGTGATGAAAATTTTTTCATGACTGGACTGGTCACATTAGACATCGTGATACTGGACTCATGCTGGCCCACTGAATTCTGGGTTTGACGGAGTGGCTGGAAAGGTCTTGTAGGTGGTGGACATTCTAAACTTGAAGTAGAACTGTGGAGGCTTTCACTATCGCTGCCATGTCCTGAGGATGAAAACCCACTGGGATGGAGCCGTGTCTGAAAAGAAGAAACGCGGGTGAGGCCTTGCCCTGCTGATCCATTGGTCTTGGCCATTTGCATTGTACCACGGTTGAAGGACAAGCTGCTAGTGATCCTGCTTTTGAGGACCGGACTTTGAGACGGGCTACAGCTTGAGCTGATACGGATGCGGGACTGATAGAGTGGCTGATGAGATCCAGTAGATATTTGGCTGTCCCCATTACTTGCTCTGGTTATGTTATTTTGAGTTGGACTGAAGGGGGAGCTATGGGTTGAGGTTGGCGAAAACACAGGAGTGTCGTCAATGTCCTCCATGTCGAAAGACCTTTTCAAAGCTGTGTAACAATAATAAAAGATAAAAAGACATAATTAATATGTGCACCAAGAAAAATTATAGCAAAATAAACCAACACAAACAAACAGAACTGAGTCATGCTTTGGGACTTTCCATGCCTTCAAAAGGCATATTTTGCTTCCTAATGTTGCAGATCAAACAAGCCTAAAGTCAACCCAATGTTTTTTTAGGGAGGTATGAAATCACTTCTACCAAAGTTTTATAGCTCAGACAAACAAAGGCAGTTCTGATTTTTCCCGTATGATCATATCACTTAACAATCTGCTAATTCATTAAAGGTTAGGTGAATCCCACAGGTAAAACCCAAGTGACCCATGAGGCCATCACATCTCAATGTCCAACAAAGAGGCACACAGCACTTACTCTTCCCCCCATCCTAAAACAATGTCTGCTGTAATACAATAAAACCCAAATGTAGGGAGGGAGGGAGATTATGTCACAAAAGCCTTAGGATTGCACGTGCAGTATGAACATAAGAGCTAGAAATTCTAAGATTCTTGGAATCACCAAGTGATGTCACCTAGACTGTATCGGAGATCGCCAAACACATGAAGTTATAGATGGATATACCAATATTGTGGTTTTGTAGACTTCCACAACATTGTTTCTCAAGCATGGTTTTGTGGAACCCCAGGGTTCCTCCAAAGACTGCTGGGGGTTCTTAGAGCTATGAGCAAATTTAACCTATCAGGTCAGTTACCACTGACACCAAGAGTCTTTTTAGCATACGTTTCCCTATGGCCAACATGTACTATGTACAATGTACTATGAACTGAGCATAATATAAATATCGTCAGGAGTTCCCTGAGACCTGAAAGTTATTTCAAGGGTTCTTCCGTGTTACAAAGATTGAAAAAGGCTGCCCTATACAAACCCACAAAGCAGGCCTAAAAAACAAAGTCACCAGCAGAAAGAGAAAAATTGACAAAAGAGATAAGCAATACACAGAAGTTAAATCATCAGTGCCCATCCAATTGCTGAAGAGGTTTACCATCTTCTCAGAAGTCTGCATTGGAGATGATAGCACCTTCTGAAGTATTACATCAATGACAGGTCAACTGTGCCAAATGTTTATAGCCGATTATGGAATAAGTTTATCACCCACCAAAGAGTTTAGTTCCTCTTTAAGATACCTTGGTGATTTTCCCATAAAGCAAAACCTTACTATGGTAAAAAGCATTAGATATGGTCACCAGTAGCATCTACATAGACTTCTACACTTGAGTAATTTAGGAAATATTGTACATTTCCCAAAAATTTACCTCCCACCACAACTTTATTCCTAGTTTTGGATGTAGTGTTGTAAGGTTGGAATGTCTGCCAGTTTCTCATTGTTGCTTATGCCCTCATTGATGGTATAACCTCAATATTTCTCATGGCGACCATTGCCACCAGGACAGAATTAATGAGCAATTTAAAATGTTAGGAGATATCCTCCAAAGGTACAAATGGAGAAGGCCAAATTACATGAGGTTAAAGGATGGATATACTCATATCTCTTCCAATGATACAATGGCCCCTCCAATGGTATAACTGGAGAAGGCCAAAGCATGTGAACTTAAGGACAGATATAGTAATATTGGGTTTTCCAAGCCCTGAGGACCATTGCCACCAGGACATAAAGTAATAAGCAAAAGTTAGGAGTTATCCTCAAATGGTACAACTGGAGAAGTCCAAAGCACCTGAAGGATAGATAAAGTAATATTGTGGTTTCCAAGCCCAGACTCCTAAGCATGGGGTGATTATCACATAATAAGTGAGACCTTCTTATAGTAAAAAACATCAGTTATGATCACCAGCAGCATCTACCTAGACTCTATACTTTCTATACTTCTATAGTACTTTCCACAATATTGTAAATTTCCAAAAAAGTTACCTCCCACCACAACTTTATTCCTAATTCTGGATAATGTGTGGTAAGGAACATCTTGCTCGTTCCCCATTGATGACCCAACCTCAATATGTCTTCTGTTGAAAATTGCCACCAGGACAGGAAGTGATGAACAATACAAAATGCCGATAGATATCCTCCAATGGGGACATCTGTTCCAGTGTCCATTAGAGGTGGAGTTGCTCCTACTTTTAACGATCTCTCCAAGGACAGAAAGCGAGAGGACCCAATGTTGTCCCCTCAACAAAAACTTGATTTGGTCTTTACCTTTTCCCGAAAAATTGTCAGGAGTTCCATTTAAAGCTCAAAGTAGAGGCAGAACAAACGGCCATTGAAACTCAATCGACATTCCAAGTTTCTTGCTCAACACAGAGAACTCAGAACAATACGACTGATTATTAAAACAGCTATCTCTATTTCGCAACTTTACGTCCATCTCAGAGGGGTCCACAGCCAGCCCATATAAGGTTTTATCATAGGGGAGAAGAAGGAGCCAAGGAACCTTACATAATAACACAGAAACTTCCAAAGCCACAATATCCCTTCTCCATTAAAGGTAGGAACAATGGGGGTCTGTGTACGAGGAATGCGGGCAGAAGTGCACAGCTGTGGCAGACGTTTGTCAGTAGCCCCGCCATGTTCCTGTATATAGACAAGTTGTGCTCTCTTTATAAATAGATCTCGGGGGGGGGGGATTATTGTGCTTTTCTACCAAATGAACGTCGTAATACAAAAACTGGACTAAATATTGAACAAGAGTCATGTATATTCTTACTGGAACCTTTGTGTATTTGTTATAGATCTTTGCAATATTCGAGCAAGAATCTACCTGTGATCAACACCAGTCACTGCAGCTCTCTTTCCTGGTGCAGAGTGGCTGGTCTTGTATCCGCCCACTCCTGTAATTATCATTAGGGTGCATGTAATGGGTGAGCCCATTAGGCCAATCCCAAGTGGGGAGAGAAAGAGAGAGGGAAAGGGAGATTATTTATGTGGGGTTTAACTTGATCAAGGACTGTACTAAGGTGCAGGAAAAAAAATGGTATTTTGCTGATCACTTGACATGCAATATACAGAATTCTCTGCTCCCCACAGGCCTTCCAGCTTCGGAGACAGTCGTGTGCAAACTTGCAAACAAGGAACTTTTTCCTCCATAACAGAGTGAAACTACATGTGGGTTATGTTTTTACATAAGAGACGTACTAAATAAACAGGCGGCGTGTCACCCACAGCTCGGAGGGCTTTTGTAATTTATTGACATGTGGGTATGTATTCAGCCATGTGTGGTGGAGACTGTAGTCTGCATTGGAAGCCCCTGTGACAGGGTGACAACACAGGAGGACCATTGGGGACATGGACACAACGTTGTCACCCTAGAACAGGAAGTGAGAAAGGACCCATCATGGCAGATTGCTGAGGCAGCAGAATTTCACCTGCGATAAAAAACGATAGTCGACAAAGCTCCAGTGTCCCTGTAAAGATTCAGAATCTGTTACACTTTTACAGCTGTTGAGGATTTTTCCTTCCACCTCTAGTCCTGGTACAAATAGTGTCACAAGGGCAGGAAGTCAGGGAAATCCGGGACACAGACAGCAATAGAAACATTTGTTTTTGTGCACTATGCAGATACTACAATCCTTGCTAGAATTTACAGTTCCTTTGTTCCCATAAAAGACTTTTGTCCGATCCATTAAAAAACTTGTCACCGGAACAAGAAGTGAAAAGAAAACTTGCAATGTAGAGTTAAATTGCATTTATTTTAGGGATGAATAATAAATTATAATGAGAATTAAATACATTTCATTAATTATCCTATAATGTTGCCATTGGGTCTCTGTCCTTCTCTAATCAATGCAGGGAGATTATGGCTGGAAAAACAAGAAGCCATGGCATTGCCCACTTGTGATAATTGAAACATTTGATATCAAATGAATGAAAGGGGCGGGGCCATGGGCAGTCAGGCTGGAGGAGGAGGGGCTAGAGGATGCTGGCCATCCTCCTGCCAGGAAAAGAGGCAGGTCTGTCTAATTTGCTGCAGCTTCTGATGCACATTTTGAGAAGCTCATTCTAAGTCCAGGAAAGGAGCCGTACTACAACAGTCTACAAATCAGCTTTCTGTTAGCAGAATGTAATGAAGCTTAGCAGAATTCTCCTAACATGAAAGTAAAAAGTTTCAGCAGAAACCACAGGGCTGATTAGTAAATGGAGTCCAGCAGAAGACTCCTGCACAGATATCTGCAAAGAAAATAAACGCTGTGGATACTTCCAATGGCCCCTGGACATAAAAGGATTTAAAATAAAGGAACTTAATAATTAAGACTATTGTGCCCACAAATGTCCTCCCCCTGGGGGCAACCCGAACATATGGTGGCCATGTCTGGAACCAAACCGGTGGAGGGGACTGAAGTGCTCTGCCGGTACAGAATTAACTGTTTCAGGGAAGTAGGAAATGTTGGGAATGCGACAATGACATTAAAAAATGTCATTCAAAATGTCTGAATTGCTGTGACTTGCTACAAAGTTACAATGTTGCAGAGTAATCACTGAATTCCTGTACAATTGTTGCAATCATTTCCAGCAATACTGCACAGATATCAATATCAATTCATTGCCGCTAGACGCCATCGGGGGACAGCTGTGCAAATGACAAATGGTCATCACAGGTCATCCAGTGTGCATAAGAGAAAGGAGACTGAGCAAATTCTGCTTCCTGCCTGCAGCAGACTGATGACATCATCTCAGCCTAGGCAGAGTCACTGGACTGAAGCTCATGGAACGTTTCGGAAAAAAACGATACAGTTGCAAATTGGGACATATCAGAATTGCATTTTTGAAGACTAACGGCCCTACTTGTAGGTTGCATTACCTGCGGTACAGCTGGCCAGTCCTGGGTGCATTGCAAACCTCTGCTGTGTACCAGGGAGCAGCAAATCTCCCCGTAGGTAACACCTCTGCACATGGTTGCAGCTGCAGTTCTGGCGCAGTTTTTCCACGCGCACCACGATCTGCTGCAGCCCTGTGCAAAAAATGGATCCCAACTTCTCCCATTCACCTAATGGAAAAACTGGGACAATGGATGAGCCTGCAGCAAAATCATTCGGTTTACCATAAGTGTAAAATGGCCCCAATTAAAAAAAAAGTAATTAAAAAGATAATATTCTCCATTATATAGTCATTTTATAAACCTGAAATGTTTGATGACATCCACAACCCATCAACCTATTGATTTTGTCTCTTATTTGTTTTTCTATTTCATATTTTTTCCTGAACCTCAACTTCCGTCATTTATCCAAAATATTGAATGTCTGCCTGCCCCGTAGCGTTTTTTTTCCCCTCCGTTTCATTGAGAAGGATCCACTCTAGGCTTGCTGCTTAAAAACACAGAGCCGGCACTCCATGGGGCCAGGAAATGGGACATATGGCCCCCCATTTTCCCTATTCACTCCCACTTCCAGATGCACTATGTTTAAAAACACAACAAAGGGAAGCAGCGGGCGCGGGATGACCTTCTTGGCCCCACTTAGAGCCTGCGAAGAGAGGAAGTGAAATAAGAGTTGCTCTCAGCGGCCTTCTGTCTGCGGTGCATCTCTCCTTTGCACAGACAGGAGGGAATATGCAAGACAGACTCCATGTTTATTTCCTGCGGCAGATAGCGGGACGGGCCCACAACAGGAACCCCGGACAGAAAACACTGATAAGGAATGACACAGATCGATAACGATTTGTATGTCCCCATCACTCACAATGAAGATATAGCAGGAGACATCTTTACCAGCCAATCAAATTATTTCCCTTGGGCCCAGCATGAGAAAATAAGATATTGATAAAGAGAGAAACCAAAAATAGTTTATAGTATGTTTTCAATTTTCTCTCTTTCATTTGAAGTTCAAAGGAATTCATAGATGTGTAGAACACATGTGCAGGCCCAATTGGGAAGAATCTGTAAGAACTGTTCAATCTACTCAATAAAGGGTGGTGGGGGCTTCTATGGGTATTTTTAGTAGAGATATCCTTTATATTTTGCCCTCCCCAAAAATATTTCCCAGAAATCCTTCACCTACCTGTTCACGTTTCTCAGATCTTTGCTATATAGTTCCCAGTAAAACTGCCCCACCAGGCTCCAATGGTCCTTCAAAAGCAGAGCCAGCCTGGAAAATACCGGGACGGGGGAGCCAATGTTTGAAAGATAATTGTACAAAAAGTGTCCATCGAGTAAAATGTTTGGTGGTTTTAGTCCGTAAGGAGTGTAGTCAGTGGGAGGAGGCCAAGAGTAGAGTGTCCTCTGCCGTATGGATGGATCCGGCTTGAAAACAGGATTTCCTGGTGGCAAGGGAAGCAAGAAGAATGAAGAAAAGGCCAGGGGGTAAAGATTTTTTTAGCATAAGGAGAGCTAATGTTGGAAAGTCTGATATCTTGGTGGTGAGTCTTCTAAGAAAGATAACCAGGAGCCAGAAACATATAAAGGAGGCCAAGAGAAGGTCAGGAGAGGAGCTTTCACTTTGTAATGGGTGGAGGAGGTGGCTCATGTTGGAGTAATGATACCTGGGGGATAAGTATGGTAAGAAAGTTTGAGAGAAGCTTGAGAGAAGGTCAGAAGCTGAGCATTTTCTACCCTATAGGTAGTCCTATGGCGGTTGGGGGGGTAAGGAGTCATCATAGTGGGCAGGGGAGGTGGTTCATTTGGTTCATGTTGGGGCTTTGACATCGGGGGGGGGGGTAGTACAATAGAAAAAGATGGGAGATATACTTATGGAGGCTTCATGTTAGGTTAGGTCCTGTTGGTGTTGGGTGGTCAGACGTGGAGCTTTTATGGAAGCCTATGGTGGAGCTTAGTAAGAAAGGTTGTGAGAAGGTTGGATGCATTCTCTGTCTTTTGGAGGTTGAAGGGTGAGGAATCTTCATAATGGGCGGAGGTGGTGGCTCATCTTGGGGCTTTGACCTGAGGGTAAGAACAGTAGGAATGGTTGGGAAAAGTCCAGATGCAGAATGTTTTCTACCTTATGGAGGCCCTATGTTGGGGTTATGAGTTCTTGCTGGTATTGCATGGTCAGAAGTGGATCATTTATGGAAGACCTAGGGCGGAGCATAGTAAGAAAAGTTGTGCGATGGTTGGGATCATTTTCTGTCTTGTCGAGGTGAGGAATCTTCATAATAGGTGGGGGAGGTGGCTCATGTTGGTGTTATGATATCTAGGGGTAAGTACAGTAGGACACAGAGTGTTTTCTACCTTATGGAGGGCCTATGTTGGGGTTTTGAGATTCTGCTGGCTATTTGGACCATGGCAGTGTCAGAAATGGAGCATTTATGGAAGGCCTATTGTGGAGCATAGTAAGAAAGGTAGTAAGATGGTCAAGAGCATTCTTTGTCTTTTTGGAGTTTAAAGAGGAATCATATGGGTCAAAATAATAGGAAAGGAAGGTTGTAATAAGTCCACCATATTGTGGGTTAATTTTAGTGAATATACCATCAGTGAATCTTACAAACGAGAAGGTTAAGAGCAGATCATTTCATACCTCATGGAAGTCTTTTCTTCGAGGATTTTATATCCCTGTGGTGATGATGATGATGAAATGAAGAGTGTTGTCCAAGAGCAGTTTTCCTTATAGTGGACTCACATTGGAGAAGGTTGAACCCTGGTGTATACCATGAAGAGAGACCAGGAGCTGAGCCTTCTATTCCTTGTTTTGGTCTTACACTGACCACAGACAGGGGTGAAATTGTGATGTGAAGCAATAAGATGGCCAGGACCAGAATGTCTCCTCACCTTGTATGGGTTTCACAACAGAAGGTGTGATATCCTGGGGGTGATCATCATGGAATGATAGAGATAAGGTCAGGAGCAATGTGTTCTCCACCTTATGGAGATCTCATGTTGGGGGTTGTGATGTCCCAGCAGAAGGTCTTTAGCAGAGAGTTTTCTACCTTATGGAGTGACATGTGTTGGAAGTTTCGCCCAATATGTTGTCAGCATAATGCAATCATCTTGTTCTTTCTTTGGCTGGACAACAACAGGACTCTAAGTCTGCCTGGGCATTTGGTGCATATGACATCAGTCCCCTCTCTGCTAAATCTCATGGCTTGTTCACCATCTGTTCCCTGATTCTCTTTAGATCTTATCAGACTTTCCCAGAAGGAGGGAGAATTCACAGCTTACTGTTTATCTAGAAACCCTGGCCTCCCTTCCTCCCTGTGTCAGTGTCTTTCCATTGCTGAGGGTAAACAATGTTGTCACTGCAAGGATCTCATCAGCATTTCCAGCTATGTCACACAAGAAGAATATGAGCTGGACACACATAGTCAATGATATCCGGTACCATTGGTGTAAATCTGTAGTCTTGGATATATCCAACTCGATCCAAATTAACTTCCGCCTCACTTATGGCTTCCAGAGGTTTTGTTGATAGTAAAAAGTTAGGGCATCGTTGGAGATATACTCATTCTCAGATCTAGTAAACAAACTACTGGGTTTCCTTATTCATAGCATTTTTTCATAACCCCTACATTTTTGGAAGAGGGGCACCTTTTTGGCACAAAGGCAAAGAAGACACCTCCAATATGCCTCCAGTAATGAGACCATGAAGCCCACATTTCCTGTAAATTGGCTTTTCATTGAAGTGGAACACCAAACAAAAAAACAAAATGTCACCAGGAGGAATAAGGAACAGGCAAAGCTATGCCAAAAATCTCTTCCCTGGTTCCTGGTGGCTTTTTGGTTATTCTGCATATGCCATGGTTCTATTCTCCGCACCACCAAAAATAAACCTAGATGCTGGGGGCAATATAACCCCTTTGCTTGCATTATCAGTGGTTGCCCAATAACTGAAGAGGATCACAGTGGATGCAAACAAATTGGTGCTATGCAGTGTAGATTATGGTTTCATTTGCTGCACAACCAAGAATAGACCTTGATGCTGGGACAATGCTGTACTTGCATCATCAGTTGCCGCTCTATGGCTGAAGAGGATCACAGTGGACCTGGAAGAGTTGGTGACAACAGCAGCTTTGGGAGGGGGGTGCAGGGATTGGCAGGATCCTTGACCTGTCACCACTGCAGGGCACTTACAAAATTGTGTGTGCCATAACGATGTTCATACTTGCCGATTATGACAAAAGCTCCGGCACACCAACCGAAATTTAGCCCCCCTTTGGGAAGTTGGATAAAAGGTTCAGAGTAGTGTCATACTTTTAGTAGTTTAAAATCTTTTATATAGGGATCAGTACAGCAGACCAAAAGAGGGATAAATGGATTTGGCCCCAAAAGAAGGGCAGATCTCCAAAGAGAGTTGGTTGGGTACCATGGAATCCTCCACCAGGATGCTTTTGGAAAGTCAGGATGCAAAGGACACTTTAGAATGGAAATTACAATCTGATTGGAGGCTTACTTGTAGGTTTACTGAAACTATGTGAGGACAAACACAAACCAAACTCTTCAAATGACCCTAATTAGGTAAACTGTCCCTCTATTCAGAACCAACACCAAGTAAACTCTCTACTGTTGTTTTAGAATGAATTGACCCTCTAAACATTGCATATCAGTCAGTTTCCCCTTTACATCTGTAAGCCTTTAGCACAAAGATGGACAAACAAATTCCAAAGGGCAGCAGGGTGGGGGGAGATGGAGATTTAGGATGTGACTAATTAGCGGGCTATTAGCCAATTTAGTTCTCTGTGTCATCTTAGTAAACCCAGGGCCTGTGGGAGGGAGCCACGCCAGACACAAAACGTATCCAGCTGTTGCCCTACGTGGCAAATATTCATACTTTTTCCTAGTTATAAAAGAAATATATTTGCCCTAAAACACGTGTGCAATTGTTAAGAATTAAACTCTTGTTTTGGTTCAACATCTGGAATTAGAAAACAAGGCTGACAGGCGGAGTGTCTACACTGGGTGCTGAGATGACAGAGGAGGTACAGAGCAAAAGTGATAAAACTTTTTTTTTTTAACAATTAATTAGATCAACTGCATAAAAAACAGACCCAGCATTAGTTAATGATCCATAGTCTAGGCAACGTAAAAAGAAATGCACCACCAACTCCAAATACTGTCCAGTTGGAATCCATTTTTTAATAAAGAAAATATCAGCCTCGCTGGGAAACAAATGCAAAATCATGAAAGCAAAATCCACGCTTTCAACGCTCTTACTGCAAATTTGTTCTGGGGAATCATTAATAGATCACACCTGTGATGGGCTGCATTCTCTTTCTCTAAAAATAATACTTTTATTCTCCGTGAAACAAACCGATACTAAAAATAACGGCGTTAACAACGACATCTGCTCCATTGAAAATATGCCTCCTGGTTCTTGCAGCAGGCGATGACGGGATGGAGTGCAGGAGAACAAGGCGTCAGATCACAGCTTGTCAGTGTCAGGAGCCGTCATCGTTCCCCCCACCCAATGGTGAGATTGATGGTTTTTCCTGGCCTATTGTTGTGGTTTCCTAAAATATGGCCGGTGCCCTAGGCGGTTGTACCTATAGGGGCAAAACCAATTGGTATCTGGTTGGTATGTACATGGTTGGTATGACATAAACTTTTGGCGCAACTTTGAAAATTTGAGATTTATGTGCACCCTCACATTTGTTGCCAAGTTTTACCTGCAATTCTGACTTCCCTTGCATTGAACTCCTGCACACTTTTACAGGGGTCACATCATCCCGGCCAATCAAGATGGCCAAAGGTTGGAATATGGATGGAAAGAAGGGAAAGGGGCAGGTGAGTATCAAATGGGTTTAGTTGTGCTTTATCAATAAAGAAGGAGAGAAAAACAGTAGGGGTTTTATTGGCAAAAATGCGGATAATCATATTTCTATCACATATAGTGAGTATACAAAAGTGTCACAAAGAATTACCAATCAGACTAAATATTCATCCCAGGTCCACTTAAACAGTGGAGCTTGTTGGGATATCTATGCATACGATACGATATATACATTAGTTGAAAAGTCCATAGACTTATATTCAACAAAGGCAAGTGAGTCTCAGGAGAAACCCGATGCGTTTCGCCCACTTGGGCAAATATGAGACATATGTATCGGGTTTTAATCCATGATATAGGCTTTCAAAATGAACATGGAACAGGGCTTCCAATTGCTTAGTCTGGAAAGTGGTGTACTGATCGTAAAAGAACGATGAGTAACTCAGAGCTAGTGGCAATTCCTTTATAGTGCTGCTACTAGTGTACTGGAGACGTTGCTCTGAAGAAGTCAGAAGATGTGACTTCAGACTGCGTAGCCAGAAAAGAGCTGAGAATTATCTTGCTCTTTGTGTTTGCTTGGGGGAATGATGGTTTGTGATCTCCCAAGCATCCTCCGGGCTTAAGCAAAGGGGGAGTTCTGCTTTAGGTAGGCCATATACAAATCAAGTTTGGTTTGATCAACTTGTTCTATGTAAGTGGGAATTACCTATGGAAAACAAATTGATGGTATTTCCTCATACTGCAATTACTACTTGAATCAAATGCAAATCAATCATTATATTTTACCTTGATTGACCTTCCTATTAATGGTGACACAAGGAGTCTCCAAAATTGACATCCTTAAAAAGTCTTGTGCCATCAACACATCGACTGATCAAGATTTTTTTTTCGATTTACACTTGATATTGATTACTTTTGATCAAAATAATTCAGAAATAAAGATAGAAAAATATGAAACAATCCAATGGACTGCTCAACTATCGATCCATGTATTGGCGGCTTTAGTCTAGAGCCACCCGGAGGCTGTATGAGGGGGGAAGGGGGACGTACATTTAGGATTATGACAGATGGTGTGGCTATGCATGCCTTTTGGCCATAAATCCAATCCAACATGTAATAGGTGTCACCATTATTCATCTCAGAATGTCAGGAGATACCTTGTGGCCCAACACCAACACTGGAATTGACTACATTACCCTATCCAGGTCAGAAGCCAACATTAGCCACAGTAGGGTAGGAAAGGGGTATTCCTTTACTTTGTACAGTTATCAGCTACACTTATTATTAATAAATTATTTATATCAGTTTAGTTCACTTTGCCACAATATAATAAGCCAGGTTTACTACCAAGTTCTGTGTACAGGAGGCCATCCCAGTAGAGGGTGTTGGTTTGGGCACCATGGTTGGACAAAGGTGATGGACATTCCACCCTGGAATATCTGGAAAGGAATGGATATCAAATCTTCAAGGAAAGTGGAAACAGGCTGAGTGTTTTGATACAATCATGCAAACTTTTGTTTAGATAACGATAGGTGGAAGTTGTAGCTCTCCCCCATGGAGATATCTTGTCATTTACCTTCACTGGTCCATTATGGACACATGGTGGCTTTGTACGTGCAGAGCATGGAGGGTTAATGAAAGGACTGGGCTCTGGTCTGCAGGCCAGGCAGTCCTATTTACTTGTTGGTACAGGTACTTGCACACCTCTCAGCAAGCTAAATGATTACTTGGCATTCCACAAGACAGTTCTCCATAATAACCTCGGAAGGATGGGGAGGGGGAAAGGGTCATAGGTGAGCTGACCTTGGATGAAACTAAGGTGCCGGGCAGATAAAGCAAAGATAGCAGATGGTGGGACGGGGTCTCATGTAAGTTCATATAGCTGGCGGGGATGCAGTACAGTTTTTTTTTCTTTTTTAATAACTGCAGATCCATCACTGACAGGCCAGGTAGTCAGTTGGATGAATATCCAAGGCCACGGTGCTGTAGCAAAAATTCAGTGCAATATTGACGAGAGCAATGCATTATGATGAATGTCCAGGGGCGAATATAGGGAGGTGCAAAGTGTGCCCCATATCCTCCTCAGCCACAAGGGGCACCCTAAGTCAGTTCTTTACAGGGGCCCACTGTTGACTATGTCTGCCATTGTTTTTTTGGGGGGGGGTTTGAGATGTTCAACTCTCTACACCTTGGAGCCAGGAGATGACATTATTATTATTATTATTATTATTATTATTAATAATAATTATTTATGTGGACCTTTGATGAGAGTATACCAAAAATGCTCCCAGTCCCGCCATGTGACTGGGCTTGTGGTCAACTCAGTAGCAGAATATTTGGTACTCTTGCCCTGAAGCACTAGAATCTTGGGTTAGGTCTCAACCTGAGCTTTGTCTGCAAGGAGTTCTTGTTGAGTTTTCCCAGACATATGGTAGCTGTAGCTTGGTATTTGTGCCATCAAGTGTGATAGGAACTGATCAGGACTTTTTTTTTCCATGGATGGTTGAAAAGTGTAAATGTATTAAAGAATAAAATAACTCAACAAAACCAATTGAACAGGAAGGTTTTGGCATACCATAAGGATTCCAAATAAAGTCTTCTATGGAGGTTTGGACACTATAAGTCCACCTGAATCCATAACCTTCCATGTTTGAAGTTTGGAGAAGGTCCTTCAGAAATTGTTACTCTGTTTTGCACTACAATATCTCATTAGGGTTCCATTCCATTATCTTTTGTATTTTGCAATGATACTGTTCAACCTTTCATAATTTAAAAAAATGTAAAAATTGGGAAGAAAATTGGGTAAAATTTCCTCAGCAGAATATTCTGAAAATGTTTCTGAGCTAGCCCCTTTCATTTCATTTTCAAGAAAGACAATGGCTCACCTGTTTGTCTTGTCAATATGGGTGGCAAACAATGGCCGCAGCTGCTGGACACTAAAAGTACCTTACTTAACCTCTCAGCCACTTCATAAATAACAGGGCCAACCTTCAGCAAGTTGGTGCAAATGAATTGAGGTCGTCAGCAGTAAATTAGTGGAGGAAGAGGGGGGGTAGAATTATGGCATTTAATTATGGCTCTTGGACACAGGTAATTATGGTCCGGCTCCTGGAGCTCACACACAGCAGTTATTGTAAGTCATAGGTGAAGATAGGGCAATAGAATGGCCTAAGACTGGTACAAAAGTGGCATAAGAAACCTAAGGTGTGCCTGCTGGGGACAGGATAGTCTTTGGGGATGTCATTGACTTAAGATATGGGCCAACAAATCTCTAATCTAATGTTTCTCAACCAGAGTTCCTCCAGAGGTTGCTGGGGGTTCATTGAGCAATGAGCAATTTGTATCTCTCAGTCAGACTAGGCGACACCAATGATCTTTCTGGCTATCTGTAAGGGTGACATTCTTTCCCATGACCAGCAATGTAAGAGGAATTCTTTCCAATGACCAACAGGCATATATACTGTGAGCTGTGGATATAGTAATTATAGCCAGGGTTCCCTGAGGACTTGAAAGTATTTTCAAGGGTTCCCCCATAATAAAAAGGCCCCTAGGCTCCACTCTAAAGCTTCATAATATATTTTTTTCAATACATGCTATGGCACCGTCCTCTTGATCTACCAGGTTTTTAAAATTCCAAGTGTTGTCTTCAAAGATCTTTCATCCCTATTCTGAAACACATATTTTTACCCCCAACTTTTAGTGCTGCATCTGAAGATGAGAGAAGCTCTTTGACCACATTCCATATCTGTCAAACCTGCCATCATTCTTTGAAAATAGGGCCCAAAGGAGTTGCCTTGCATCTGAATTATTGCAGCATAAAACACCTTTGAAATGACTAGGTGATTTTTTTTTCCATTGCTTAAGAAGAAAAAAAAAGGAAGCCATGCCTCATTGAAAGAGATCATGTGGTTTTACAGCGGATATGCCATAGGCAGCAAAAGAGTTAACCGCAAGGGTCCGCAGCCTCCTATGTCTACATTGTCTATACTTGCACAGCTGTTAAAGCCATCCATACCTGAGAGAGACATCAAAAGGGCGCAAAGGGCTGAGTCTTTCCATTGTATGGGCTCTGCAGTTGGCCAGTTAAAGCTTTAATAGTTTATAAAATGTTTACAGATGATGGAAGCCCATGCACTGTCCTCTTTGATGAGGCTTTGGTGATTTATGTCAACCTGTGATAAGTGAAGGAAGAGATTAGATAAGGAAGGTTATGCACTCTGGTGAGAGTGAAAGAGGGACAAAGCTTGATAGAGAGGGTGGAGAAAGGTCACAAGATTGAGAGATTGCAGGAGAGATGTCAGAAATCTCTCTGCCCTCGAGAGCTTGGGGTATGGTGATCCATACCATGATCCCTCACTGGCCATAGGCTATTGATAGGTATGAAACAACCTGAGAACTTTCATGTATTCGCTTCTATCAATATGTGTTTACTTTGCACTTATCAGAAGGTGCGGGGTACCTCCTGGTCTCCAGGCTTCTACTGGTTTTTAAGTAGCCACCCCTTAACGTACAAAATAAAAAATATTAAAGAGTGGATTTCTTGGCTAATAGTTACTCATGTATTGAGTAGATTATAACATGAAATATACAAACAAATAATTAGTCCAGAACCCATTAGAAAGTCATGGGATGTGGACTCATCCACTATACAATCGGCAGCTAAATACTGATCTGCTATTAAACATCTTGTTACCCGACGCATTTCGCCTTTTTGGCTTCCTTAGAGGTAAATAGAAGACTTTGTTGTAATGTAGTGAGTATATGGTGGTTTCTCACATTTGGAGCAAGAAGAATATTTCTTCGGTAAAGAGATTCACAGTAAATCCTGCTTTTTGGTAGAGGTTAAAGTTCTTCTAGAAGAGATTTCTAGGTATGGTACTGCTTAAGGACTCTTATAGAGAGGCTGGTAAGGCTTCTAGGAGTCTTTTTGGGAATGGGGACACTTGGGTAAAACAAAGTAGGCTCGGAGTAAGAGAACATAGAGAACTTTGAGCCTTCTTTGTTTTACCCAAGTGTCCACGTTTCCAAAAAGGGCCCCCGGAAGCCTTACCAGCCTCTCTATAAGAGACCTTCAGCAACCCCCAGCTGTTTTAGGAGTCGCTTCAAGGACTCCCTTTTACCAAAAAGCAAGTTTTACTGTAAATCCTGGTACTGGAGAAATATTCTTCTTGTGCCCAGCCATGCTTGAAATGTGAGAAACCTCCTTATACCCCCGGGCTTGCCCTGAGGTGATAGGAGAGCCACTTAGCCCTGTGGTCAGTCACTCTTGCTCTCGCTTTTTTGTCAGCTCCCAACCTGGTGCTCTATGGCCCAGCTTTTACCAGTCTATGAAGATCAGGGTGACCTGGTTTTGACCAGGTGGGTCATGGTAACCTTATCAGGGAAGCTAAGCACTTCCTCACCCTGGTGCACTTTTTTGTGTTTATGCACTTTCACTTTTTTTTGCTCACCAAATTTTCTGCTTTGGGAGCATGCAACATAACCTTGAAAGAAAAAAAGAAAATATGACCTAGAGCATCCTTAAAACAGAACTAAGAATAAGAAAAAAAGAAGAACATCCAATGCCCAACGACCTGAGCAGTAAACCAAAACCAATGGGCAGCAAAATGATTTTCCTGGCTATGCTGTATGTCTATAAAGTGCAGGTACAATCTAATCGCCATCAATCACCTGATCCAGAACTTCCTTGACACTTGAAGAAGACAACTTGCCCAATGTTGGCCAAGCAAGACGTACAAATGAACTAGTGATCATCATCCTGCTAGAACTGTATGAATGATAGGATGAACTTAATGGAATTATGCATGCATATGGTACCTGACCGTCTTTGGGCACCCCAAACAAAAAGGAACGGATACCTGCAACCAGCCCAATGGGCAGTGAAGGAAGCAATAAAATGCTATTCCTGGCCATGATGGGAATTTACCATGCAGGAACAATCTGATTGCCCCCAGCTATCCATAAATACACATGGTCACCTCCAACCTGCCCAAGGCTCCTTGGTGGTTGGTTTGAACCGGAAGCAGAGGTCTCCTTGGCTATGTTGTGTGCTGGAGGTGCATTCATCATAAAACTAGCTACAAAGCCCAATAAATCCTTCAGAAGGAAAAACCACTAAGTGAATATGAATTTCAACCACACATTCAGCTGCCTGCATGAGGTTTCACCTCATCTGCCCTGCGAGTCGGAGGACAGTTACAGCCTGCAAATCTGAGGACACTGAAGTTTTAAACTGGAGTTATATTGGCTATATGGACAAGAGAGTCTACTTCTTCCATATGTCATTTTTATGATCGGAACTTCCGCGGCTAAACCCCTGCAGCAGTAAAAAGAAAAAAAATCTTTTTTTTCTAAAGCTCATTCCACAAAAACACAACAAGGCCTTTGTCAGAGCATCTCCTGTAATGCTTTACCTCCCAGAGGGCTCAGCTAATCAAAGTCTCTCCTTTATGTTTGCCTAAACTTTTCAAAGTTTTCCCAGAATCTTTGTGTCTCCCGCAGAAGCCTAAAACTAGAATGGAGCACCAGATGTAGAAGGGGGTTTAAATACGAGCGATTGAATCTAGCGTTATATATCTCTATTTATGTACAGCACTGCATATTATGTTGGCGCTATATATATCTTGTTTATTATTAATAATAATAATAATAATGAAAATAATATATATATAATATATATATTGAAACTTGCACATGCAAAGCAATTGATTAGTGTAATATGCCCAAGTATTTATTACTTCTCATGGAGATCACTGAACAACCCATGACAATACCAAATCTGCAAAAAAAAAGCAGCTCCATATGGCACCAATCATTGCCCTGTACAGTGTATGGCTGTGGCACAAATGTCAGACAGTGACTTGCTACAATGGTACTGCACTGTGATCATTGGAGGAAAGGAAACTGATGAATTGCTTCCTTCTGCCTGAAACAATAATACCATCATCATCCCAGCCTAGGCAAAGTCCTGGACTGGAGCCTCTAAATAGATTTTTGATGATACATGGGGGTCTTAATTATATCATGGCTACATAGGGCATGAATAATTGAAGCTGGAGAAGATAGATTATTGTAGGGGAACCTGGGTGATGCAGCAACCTGGAATGGATCTAGTCCAGGATTGAACATATTTGCCAACTAATAGCAAAGGATTTTTTTTTACAAATCTATTCCAGGTTTGCTGGATCACCCAGGTTCCCACATGATAAAGTATCTTCTCCAGTATTAGAGAGCTTTGATAAATCAGACCCATAGTGTGATATATCTGGAATATATTTTATGCCAAGGTGTCCATGCTGGAGCCATGGTGAGAGAATTTACTGTGCCGCTGTTCAGATTCTCTATGGGTTAACACAAACTTTTGAATTAGATACACCAAACTGGATAGAAACATGGGACAGACAATACAAACAACACTGTGAGCCTGATTTATTAAAGCTCTGTAAAGCTGCGTACACACTTAAAAAATTATCGTTGGAAATGAACGACTAACGACCGATCATCCGATAATCGTTAACAAAAAAGTGCAGAACGAAGCCCACGACTGAGGATTGTTGCTGGAAACGAACGACCGTCCCGGCTGATCTGATTGAGCGACGATCGTTCGCTATCTATTATGTGTAGGGTCGTTCAGTGATCGTGGATGGTTGTGCAGTATACTTTCTCCTTTACATGTCACTTCCTGCAGCTTTCAAACAATCGTTTCTAGTGTGTGTACATGATTCGTGGATTATATTTGAACGATCATATCCTTACAACATGTACAGAATTGTGCACAATACGATCGTTCAAAATATTCGTGCATAATCGTTAGTTGTTCATTTTCTAATGATAATTATTGCAATGGACTGGAAACGATAGACAATCATTGGTGAACCTGGGTTATCCAAAAAACATGTTTTCAATCCTGGATTATATCTAATCCACTTTTCTGGATCACCCAGGTTCTCCAATGATAGTCTATCTTCTCAAGTCTTTAAGCTTTATTAAATCAGGCCCTGTGTGTTTACAGCATTTGTACAATGGTTTTTGGTGCCAACATGGTTTGGCCATCATGGCATCGCATTACTATTATTATTGATTTATATAGCACTAACATATTACGCAGTGCTCTACATTAAATAGGGGTTGTAAATGACAGACAGATACAGACAGTGATACAGGAGGAGGAGAGGACCCTGACCTGAAGAGCTTACAATCTAAGAATTATTGGAGGTGTAACAAGTCTATGTCAATGAGAAGCTTGGTCTATACAGAGACTTGTTCCTGAAGTCATGAAAAATAGAAGAAACCTTAAATAACTTACCTTGTCTGTGGAATCCGCTGTCCCTGGACACATAGAATATGTTCTCTACCATTAGAAAGGAACAACATTCATACTAGCAGATTCTCTTCTTCAGCAGAAGTCATTTGACCAAAAGCCAAGGAAAGCCCCCATCCCTATTTAATGTACAGCGCTGCGTAATATGTTGGCACTATATAAATCCTGTTTATTAATAATAATAATAATAATAATAATATTTTTGAGTTTCTTCTTCCTTTATGACTTCAATGAAATAGGTTGAGCCGGGTACCAGGGATCTTGTTGTGACTACAGGTTCTCTTTTTTATGCATTACATCAGAGAAGAAATATTGTGATTGATCACAGTGCGGCGGAGATGACAGAGTTTAGATTAAAGAGAAGATGACTAAAAAGAAAAACAATTAAAGAGAAAACAGAATCTTCCTCCAATGAGTGGTCAGAGATTGTTCCATCAAAGCGGCGGAGGAACGGCTGCTGAAAGATGTTATCGTCCTGTCATTCCAGTATTGCAGCCGGGCAGAGACCCTGCTTTTAACATGGGAAGCCAGCCATGGAGAAACTTCATCTAAATCCCTCCGATAACATCATCTTCCCATCCTCTGCTCCAATACATTACTACCAACCGGGAGAAGAGGGAGCGAGGAGCGCTGAGAAATGACTGGAGGAGAGAGAAGAGGAAAAAGGGGAAGGGAAAGAGTATGAGAAAGGAGAGTCTAGGGAAAAGGTAGAAAAAATAATGAAAATGAAAAGAGAGAGGAAAGATAGGAAGCCAGGTTAAAGGAGATTGTAAGCTCTTCGGGTCCTCTCCTCCTCCTGTGTCACTGTCTGTATCTGTCTGTCATTTACACCCCTATTTATTGTACAGCGCTGTGTAATATGTTGGCGCTATATAAATCCTGTTTATTAATAATATTAATAATAATAAAAGAGAAGAACAAGGAAACATGTGGATAAAAAGAAAAGAATAGAAAAGGAAATAACAGAGAAGGAGAGGAAAGGTGAAGAGTGGGGAAAAAAGTGAAAGCTGAGAAAGGAAGGAGAGAGTAAAGAGAATTGAAAAAGGGACAGAAAATGAGGTATGCTGGTAGAAATGTGGATGAGAAAGAAGAGCAAAAAGGAGAAGGGAGGAAGAAAAAAAAGGAGGAGAAAGAAGAAAAAGTTGGGAACGGGGGAGAAGAGGTGAAAGAAGAAAATATTGGGAACGGGGGAGAAGAGGTGAAAGAAGAAAATGTTGGGTAAAAGAGGAGAGAAGTGAAAGGAAAAGTAAGGAAAGGAAGGGGAATGAGGAGAGTAAAGAAAGGGCTAGAAGAGGGAAGGAAAGGAGAGGAGAGGAGATAATAGAGGGCTAAGATAGATGAAACAAGAAAGACGATAAATGGAAAGATGAAGACAGAAGAGAGGAGAAAAGAATTGCCTGAATAGGGAAGAATAGAGAAGATGATAAAGTGAAGAGAGAGCTAGGATTGAGTAGAGAACAAAGGAGGAGAGTAAGAGGAGAGCAACGTAAGAGCTAGAATAAGAAAGGAGAGGAAGGGCGAGGAGAGATAAGAATAAGAAAGACAATAAGGGGGAAAATGAAGAAAAAAGACAAGGGGAAAGATGAAGAGAAGAAAAAGAAGTACTAAAATAGGAAATAATAGAGGAGATAATAAGGTGAAGAGAGAAGAGAAGAGCTATAATAGCAAAACAGAGTAGAGGACAGAGGAGAAGAGGAGGGGAGAAAAAAGGAGAGGAGCTCATATAAATATTATTATCAGTGCACCAGATAGGTTGACTTTAGCTCTGTAGAAATAAAAATATTATACCACTGTGGCAATGGCTTCTCCTGCACTCTTCTCTGGTTATATTTCATCATCCTGCCTCTTCTCCTCACCCCTTCCCATGGTCTTATAGCCCTCACCCAGATGTTGCCCTCACCCGATGCCTCTTGGAGCTAGAAAAGTCGTCAGGTCAAGTTAACGGCACGATCTAGAATCTTCACTAATCCTGCCCCGCAGCCACAACTTTCACAAGTCGCTGACCCCGCCAACAAAGGTTCAGATGTGGCCTGCAGCTTCCATAATCCTCAGCCGAGGACACCGCTGCAAAAATGCCAAGCACGCCTGTCCAGGAGGGCCGCTTCCATTCAGGTATTCCCTATGCTATGTGAAGATAATCTTTGTCTGACAACACCACAAAAGGAGGATAAAAATGACTTCAACCTATGGGCCTCCCTGACTTCAGGTGCAGATCATAATCTATGACAGGTCTTTAAAATGCTCTCAAGTCAGAGGTTTCCCTAATGTTGATGAATGTCGAGTAAAATGCAATATGGAGCCATATACAAATCAGGCCGTTCGGAAATATCTTAAACCTAACACTGATTATAAAGCCGCTCATTGGGCAAAAAT
This sequence comes from Pyxicephalus adspersus, assembly GCF_032062135.1. NCBI lineage: Eukaryota > Metazoa > Chordata > Amphibia > Anura > Pyxicephalidae > Pyxicephalus > Pyxicephalus adspersus. Next base: position 9,211,109 of record NC_092864.1, read on the forward strand.
CTAAATTTCATTTTATTAGGTCTATTTACCAAAATCTGCTGTCTAAGTCCAAGTCACATTTCCAGGTCAGCTTTTAGTTCATCCATACAAAATATTTTATTCCACATTAAGGGGTCAGTCCATTTAAAATGGATATTTGAGTGTTTGACTTCTGGCCATGACACCAGCAGCTCCTATGATGAGGGTTTCCCACCATGTTTCTGCTTCTTTCAGAGTTCCTGGGTCGGCACATGTGCTGGCTCCCACATTTCCCTTGCTGGGTTCCCTGGTCTGCATGCTTTCTGTGCCCATTTGCAAGGGGTTCTAAACATCCCTGGGTCTGTGCCCATTATAAGGAGTGCCCACCATCCCTGCACTTCTAGTTCCTGGTTCTGGACACCTTCTTTATGAGGAGTTCTTGCTTTTGCTGAGTTCCCAGATTTGCACACTTTCTGAGCCCCTATTGAGTGTCTTTCACTATTACTCTACTAAGACCCTGTATCTGCCTCCCTGCTGTGCCCAATAAAAGGGGTTCCCAAGTTTTCTTTGCCAAGTTCCCTGGTCTGTATACTTTCTGTACCCATTAAAAAGAGTGCCCACCATCTCTGCACTTAGTTCCTGGTTCTGGGAACCTTCTGTGCCCATTATGAGGGGTTTTTATTTTCCTTTACAGAGTTCCCTGGTTTGTAAACCTTCTGTCTCCATTATAGAGGGTGCCCACCATCTCTGCACCAAGTTCCTGAATCTCTACATCCACTGTGCCCACTTTTCCTTTGCCAAGTTCCCTGGTCTGCAGGGGTGATCACCATCTCTGCATTCTAGGTTCTAGGTTCTGAACACCTTTTGTACCCATTATAAGGGGTTCCCACGTTTTCTTTGCCAAGTTCCCTGGTCTGTACATCTTCTGTACCCATTATGAGAGGTTCCCGAGTTCTTTTGCAGAGATCTACACACTTTCTGTGCCTCTTTGGAGGAAGAGCTAATCATCCCTGTGCCAGGTTCCTGGGTCTGTGCCTATTATGAGGGTTTCCCACTTTTTCCTTGCCAAGTTCCCTGGTCTCTATACTTTCTGTACCCAATATAGGGGGTGCCCACCATCTCTGCACAGAGATCCTGGATCTCTACACCTTCTGTGCCCATTATGAGGGGTTCCCACTTTTCCTTTGACAAGTTCCTCGGTCTCTATACTTTCTGTACCTATTATAGGGGGTGCCTACTATCTCTGCGCTGAGTTCCTGGGTCTCTACACCTTCTGTGCCCATTTGGAAGGGGTGCTAATTATCCTTGTGCCAGGTTCTTGGGTCTATACACCTTCTGTGCCCATTATGAGGGGTTCCCACTTTTCCTTTGACAAGTTCCCTGGTCTCTATACTTTCTGTACCTATTATAGGGGGTGCCTACCATCTCTGCGCTGAGTTCTTGGGTCTATACACCTTCTGTGCCCGTTATGAGTGGCTTTCACTATCCCTCTACCAAGTCTCCGGGTTTGCCTACCTACTGTGCCCGTTATAAGAAGTTCCCATTATCCCTGCTCCCTGTCCTTTATGTATTTTATATTTTGGAGAATATAACAGGAGGCACTACAACACACAATCATGGGCACAATTCTAGAATCTTTGTAGTGCAAGGACATTCCTGAATAAATTGAGTTTTTTATAGTCCCTATTATGCAATTGTGGTAATACAAGAAATTGCACAAAATGTGACTTATAAGGCCAAAAGTCTCCGAACCATTAATCCGGAGCATCAATACCCCCCGATTATGTCACCGCTGGGAATTGTGCCATTGTACTAGAACTGTTCTTTGCACAAATGAAGATCCCTTGTCTCCTGTACAGGTTGGCATGGAAGGGGTTACAGTGGAAGGTAATTATAAGGGAAGCTGAACATTCTTTCCTGCAATGTTCTCTTGTCCAGCTTCAGATTACACCTGGATAGTACCTGCACAGCCCCTCCCATCCCCCTCACACAGCAATCTGCAGGGTAACAACTGCCAGTCATTACCATTGTGTACGGCCTGTTCATTCACAAAGCTTTAACACAAGGATAAGGAGCTTTAGAGATTTTACAAATCTAACTGCATGCAAATAACGCCCTTTTTTGTCTGCTGCCCTGTATCTTGTCTGATGGCTTTGCATGCAAGGTTTAATTATCCCAAATCCCTCAATCTTAAGCTGCGTACACACTTCCAATTTTTATCGTTCAAAATGAACGACGAACGAACGACGAACAATCGATTGGGCAAAAATCGTTCGTAAAAAAAGTAACCGCCGACGAACGAGGAAAGTCGTTGGAAACGAACGACCGGACCGGCGGATCGGATTGGACGAGGATCGTTGACCATCGTTCGTGTGTACGATCGTTCGTTGATCGTCCATGGTCTGAGCATGCGTAATGAACGAACGTTCGTTCACTTTCCTGTGGTGCACATAGTTCCTCTATCGCTCAAACGATCGTATCTATTGTGTGTACCGCTGTCATTGGGGAGGATACAGTGGAGGATCAATTCTGATTGGCTGATGAGGGTCCTGGTGCAGCTGCACAATTTGCACCCCTCTTGTAGCGTTCTTGCTCCGCACACCATAGAACAGAATAATGTTGTCTGTACAGTGCTCATTCACTCTACCATCAGCAGAGCCCATTCACATGAATTTTTACATGCACTGGCATTTGTTTTTGCATGCCAGTGCGCCCATACCCATTCATTTGTGCAGAAAAAACTTTTTTGCAATAATTGCAACACAAGGTAATTTCCGTATTCGTTAAGGCGTCCAAACTTCATGTTAGATGAAGTCGTTTGAATCGGAATTGAGGGTCAGCCATGGCACGGCAAAGTGCCCCCTCTTTTTCTCTACTTTACCCACATGGTGATCTCAATACTTTTTTATTCTTTACACAAAATGAGCCATGCAGACAAAACCTAATAATGCATAGAAAATATTCATTCAAATAAGCGCCTGGATTTTAGACGCCACTGCCAAACTGATCCTAGATATATAATAGACTGACTCATACTGGCACGGCCCTAAAAAATAGGGCCCCCCATATCACCTCCTGCCCCCTTCAATCTAGCAATGACCTAAAATGCTGCCAAAGCTTTCTTGCAGGGCTTAGATTAGTCCAGTCTGAGCTTCATAACTAACAGATGGAAGGATGAACGGCCAATGAGCGGCACGGCACAGATTACACGCTTAGATCATGTTTCATACGTGCTCCGAGGCCGCGGCTGTCCCGGGTAAGGGGGGCGAATTGTTTACAGGACGTGGCACATGCCATGAATTCACTCCAGCCGTGATTCATGTGTTGTCAATATTATTCCTCATGTCATAGGGGCGGCACGCTCGAATTGAGACGTCTGTCGGCAAGAACCAGTTTATCACGGGACTTCAAAATAAGGAAAAAATGACCTCTTACATCTCCATGGCCGCCATTTTTATTTTGTCGAATGGGTTGGGACAAGGTCCTTTAGGGTTGGGATGTTGGTAAGACCTCCTTTATGTAGAAATTTTATAATTTGAGGCTGTTCTCCTTTTGAGGGGCGATCTTTAGACCCAATGATGCCATTGGTAGGTCCCTGTGCTTTTCCATACAAGACAAATAGATTGTAGCTCATGGGAGTGGCCAGCAGGGTGCGCTAGATAGGTTCGTGAAAACAACAAACTTTGGTAACACCCACATGGAGAGTCTCTGTGCATAAACCAAAATCTAATGAATAAAAAGTGAGGACCAAAGACAACCAGACTGGGCAGAAGAAGCTAGGAACTAGACAGAAGGCTGGGCTTCTGAATGCAGGGGATGAATCAGTTACTGTGGTGCTAAAAGCCCCGCCTTTACTAGTAGAATCTCCACCCCTGCTTATCAGAGGCTCCACCTCCTGCCCACCTCCGGGTTTCTTTGGAAGGCCAGGAAATGATATCACTATTGTGGATTTAGTGGGGCACTAGTTTGTATTGATCAAATCTTCCTATTGGGACAGCTGGAAGTCCAATTTATTATTTGATGAACTTTGGGGAAAAAACTGATAGCTATTTATATGTTAAAGTAAATTTATGCCCTAAATCATAATTTTATATAATACATAAATGTTCCTTTTGATCTTTTTTTTTTATAACTTCAGCTTTCACCATTTAATACCTGTTCTCCTGCCATGATGGTCCCCGATCAGACACTTCCTGTTATGAGGTGACAACTGTCTCCCAGCTTTTTTTTCCTTTTGGTTGTGCAGATACACATTGATTAGGCATGGGCCGCCATTGTCACTATCAGGAAGTCAGCCTGCTATATAGTGCGTGCATGTAGACATGAAGTGGCTGAAAGAGGCCAGAGCAGATCAGCAGTTTTGGGATGTAAAAGGTGAAGTGGATGTTTTATGAAAAAATGTAAAGTGTCACCAGTTAGAATTTACTACTTTTGAGGAATTTTTGCTGCAAAAGGCATCAAAGATGAGCAGGCGGCACTGCAGGAATTCCTGAGATGATTCAGGTGCGGAGAGAAGACGCCGCTCCTCGTATATAACATGGGATGTCATGTATGTAATATTGGATTAAAATTCCACAACAAGACGGCTCTGCGCGGCCAGCCTCAGACGGGCCCACTGACATCCTAATGTATTGCTGAAAACCAGGAGGACGTTTCCTTCACACGTCACTCAGGACACCAAATCTTCACGATGACAACCTTTGATCTGAGCCGCCATCTGTCAGGGCTAAATATTTGTTTTTTTCCTCTCTATATGTAAGTAAAGAAACACGCGGGTCAGATACAGTGCAACGCTGTCAAGGCGCCATATTGTCAACATTTGGCGAAAGGCAAGGGATTCTGGGTAAAGGAGCATAGCAAATCATAGATGAAATGCAATCAGCTTATATTTTACCTTCCATGGATCTTCTCCTCATCCTCATCAATAATGACAAATTATATCACTAGGTCTCTGTGCTTCTCAATGCAATGCAGGTGGGTGGGAGGGGCATGCAGAGTGCTGTACACAGCTAGTATGAAAAAGGAAGCTATGGTAAGGCCCGTGACTTGCTGCAGATTCTAATGTATATTGTGAGAAGTGTACAGTGGAATAAAGGTAAGCAGTTTCCATAAAGGAGAAGAGAGTAGCCGATACAACCGTGCAAAAATAAGGAGAAGGATGGAGGGCAGATTAAATAGAGGGAAATCCAGGGGGATTTATTAATGGGGATGCCAGAGGGCAGGTTCAATGAAGGGGAGGCCGGAGTGCAAATTCAATGAAAGGGAGGCCGGAGTGCAAATTCAATGAAAGGGAGGCCAGTTTCGAGGTAGAGGAGGCTGGAGGGTAGATTGGAAGAACGAGTGGCAAGAGGGCAGATTTAATGAAGAGGAGGCAAGAAGGCAGATTAAATGAAGGGGAGGCCGGAGGGCAGTTTCAATGATGGAGAGGCTGGAGGGCAGATTCAATGATGGGGAGGTTCAAGGGAAGATTCAATGATAGGGAGGTTGGGGGGCAGATTCAATGATGGGGAGGTTCAAGGGAAGATTCAATGATAGGGAGGTTGGAGGGCAGATTCAGTGATGAGGAGGCTGGAAGATAGATTTGTTGAAAGGGAGACTGGTGGGTTGGAGGCTTCCATAACACTATAGGACTCAGCAGTGACCTGAAGGTCAGTGAAGAAGCCAGTGAAAGCTGAGGAGGACTCAGAAGATTCTCCATACCCAAAGGGTTGGATTCACAGTGGACTTTGGAGGACAATTCTTAAAGTTCACATATATGGGCAGCAGGAAAGGTAAGTATTCTTCTGCACCAGGACACGTGTTCCTCATCCTATAGACAGGGTCTCTTCAATAACCAAATATATGTACCCACTAACACTACACTAAACATTTGTGTCACCATTGATAGATTTATGAACCAGATCCAGGCCACTTGGAAAGTCCAGATGACAATGGTTTCCCATAAACCTCCCACTATGTCAGATGGCTAGAGGGGCATCTTAGTAGGAGGCCATAAACAGAATCCATGTGGCCCAGCTGGCCTTGAAGAATTCCCAACATGAGACAACATAAAACACCATTCACACTTCCCAGGACACTGCAAATCCCTTAAATACACAATTATCAACCTGCCAGAACAATCCGGGAGACAATGAACTCCTCAACCCTAAGGACATGTCTACAAACAGATGCAAATTAGGGACCCTCCAGGAGGGTCTTTTAAATGCACTAAGGTGGAAACAACTCCTTAAAGGGTTGGTCCACCTCTTAAATACAAAAAGCCCATGTGAATGCTGATGTATTCAATTTAGATACATTGACCAAGCAAGCATGGGCCATTGATGAACCCAAGATACAATCTACCCAATATTGTGTAGGTCCTCCTTCTTCCACCTATAGGGGTATGGACTCCGCAAGACCTCTGAAGGTGTCTGGTGGTATATGGAAGATGTTAGCAACAGGTCCTTCAAGTCTCTCTACTTCCTTCCCAAAGTGCACCCTGCCACCATCTTTTCTCCAGATGGTCATCTGATCCATCAGACCAGGCCACCTTCTTCCATTGCTCAATGGTCCAGTTCTGACGCTCATGTGCCCATTGTAGGAACTTTTGGTTGGGTCAACATGGACAACTTGACTGGTCTGCATCAATGTGGACCCATATCCAGCATTATGCATGGTGACACGTCTCTCTCATGCCCAGAATTATGTAGATCTTCTGTAGGATCAGAAGAAACCACCAACCCAGTTGGGTTTCTGTTTTTTACATAATGGAGAATGGAGAAGAAAGAGTTGGGACACACAAAGGTGGGTGGAAATGCCCAACACTTCCAGGTGGACACCAACAGATTTGATGGCCATTGTTCAAGACCTCAATGTTGGACCATCTAAGAAATATAAGCCAATGGTTCATATATATCATTTGGATGGACTGACCCTTTTAATGACACCTATGGTAAATACTAAGGGTTGCCATTATTTGGTAGTCATCCACATTCTCTATCCTCCAGGATACTGTCCTAGAACGCAGAACCATCAAGACTTCTCTGGATGAGTGCTTGTTCCAAGAACGAAGATGGGGATTGAAAGCTATCGGCAAAGTTATCCTCTATCAGGCCTTGTGTGTTCTTCTCTATTTGTCTAGCATGGGTCTACCATTACCCGGTGCCACCCCAAAACCAAAAGACTGCATCTTGGAAACTGGCAGCCCCAACAGGCTCAGAACATTCACTCAATGTTCAATGAGACAATCATGGGTGCAATAGTGTGTGTGCAAAGCTTTAGTCAAGGACCTGACCAATCCTGAGGTCCCCCAACCCTCCTCAGCCAACAAGGGCAATGTTGGTTCGGAAGGGGTCCCCCCCAAGTCAATTTCAGACAAGAGCCCACTTTTAGCTATGTCCTTCACTGATACTAAAGGACTAGTACAAGTTCATCACTCTGCTCTCACCTCCAATCAGCACGTTCATTCTGTGTTGGATAAAACCCAATGAAACCAATATGGTCTCCAATACATCCAATTCTCTCCTAGTCCTAGGGAGGCCAATATAAATACAAACCTAGGTATCTAAAATACAAACAAAATGAAATGATCTGTTATTATCTGTTTAGGGACACCTTGTGAAAACAAATGAGTGAAAGAATGCTGATGGGAAACAGCGACACAAATCGATTGTTCTTACCGTGACAGTGGCACAAAAGCCGTGTTTGGGAAGGCCTAGCAATGAGATAGTTAACCTATGGGGGGTGTTTTTGGGTATTATATTTTGCCAACATTCCTGCAATGAATTGAGCATGAAAATTTCCCTTCCTCCGCCCTAATCAATTCAGAATTATCACCGCCATAAAACAGGTCCTATTAGAGGGGGGGTGGACATGTTGGATCTTGTGATGGAGGGGAGTGTGTGTGCCCAGTGAGTCGTCTCACTCATCAGCGCTCACTGATCTGCTGTTTAATGTCATTCAAGAGGAATTTTTGGTTTTTCACTGCCCCCCCTTCCATCAGTATTTTACCTTTCACACCACTAAAGGGGACTTTTCCTGTTTTTTCTGGTCATTGTGTCTGGAGAAGACGCGTTGTCCCCTGGGACAGAATACAGAACACTCATCATGTGCATGGAGAAGAAGCGTTGAATATTAGCGCACACAAACACAATGAAAGTGAATATAGTGAATGAAGCTTCTGATCACGAAATTTGGCAGGATGATAAAAGCACCGATCACCACAGTACAAAATCTGCTGTTATAAAAATGGCGACCAATCAGATTAAAGTAAAGGTAAAAAAATTGGCAATTTGGTCTCAGAATGGAGGACACCGGGGATTGGATGAAAAATCTGGAATTGCGGCACAATCTCAACTTTGATATATTTTTTCCAAAAAGTTTCCATCACCATGAATTTGTTTCCAGTGACATTCCATGCTTGTTACACATTTGTACAGATTTTCCTGCCCCTACAAGAATAAAAATAGCTCCAAGGGGCCCCTAAACTCAAAGCAGGGCCCGAAACAGGTGACACAGGGCGATGATGAAGATGAAATGATTGACAGGGGCTGAGAGGGGTGCATGTTAGCTGCCAGAGCTGTGATTGACATAGCGGGGCACAGCCGCCAACCTCTGTCCTCCGATCGCCCAGAGCTCTCCATGACAGAGCGGTCACGCTTCATATTTCATTCTCTCCTCTGGTATCTGCACTGCCCGTGTGGACAGGTACAGGCCCGCAGCCACCGAGACAGATCCATGATAGGGACATGTGTAAACCGCAAAGGAAATGGAAGCTTGGTAAAACAATGACAATTTAAACTGTTTATAGGCAGCTCTGGGAAAACTATTAGGGGATTAGGGAGTTTTTGGTTTCAAGGGGAAATTATTCTTTTGGTTATGTCATGTTATATGCGCAAGGTTTCAGCTAAGCTAGTGTTGTCGCTTATTCAATTATTCTGTCTCGTAGAGAACGACCTGCACTTCATCTGGGTTATTTAAATGGGACCTCCAACCATTATTGTCTATATGCAAATGTCATGTCTAGTATTACTTTATTATTTATCATATATATATATATCATATCATATATATTTATTATTTATCAGCTTTTGTATTTTATTGCAAATCACTAATCTATCATCCAGAAACTTCCTATATAAAGACCTTTCTCTGCTGCTCCTTCTTTTTGTGCAGAGTGACTGGTCTTGTCTCCGCCCCTTCAATTGTTTTCTGCAGGCTGTCTGTAGGAGGAGCATCATTTGGGCCCCTCCCACATCCCCTGCTCAATGCACATTTTATATGATGATGCCGCTGAAACTTTTATATGGTTAAAGCCGGGTTTGTCTAAATGTTTTTATGCTCTGTGGGAGAAGAATTTTTAAAAGATTTATAAGCAATTGCTTTGTTGCAAAAAATGAATTTTGCTTGATTGGGTTTGCATTGCCGCCTTAACATCAGTTTGGAATTCAGATTTGTAATATGCAAATGTACACAAGAGCTCATTGGCCCAGAGGGGTCCCAGCTGACTAAAGGGCCCACTTTTATGGCGCCCTTTCACCAGCACTTTCACCTCCCGGGCACTTCTTAGACATAGAGCCTTTTCTCTACCTTTATTCCACTTTAAAAAGTGACCACAAGTAAACAAACCTTCCTATTGCTTGAACAAATAGCCGCCCAATAAAAAGATCAAGCGGGAATGCCGCAAACATGACAGAAAGAAAAGAGATCCTTGATGCATTAAAGTGCTGTGGGACATTATTTTCCCTTCTACATCAAACACAAGTCACATATTGTCCGGCCCGGGATGAAAGGACTCCCACGCCTTTGTCAGAACCACGCCCCTGGCAAAGATCGCCACCTTTTCATCTTTGCCCTCTGCGAAAATTAATGGCTTCAATCCCTGTCCCCAGGGGGGAAAAATGTCAAATTATCCCAGAGATATGAGGACGGGGGCAAAGGTTTCCTAAAGGTAGACAACAGAGATGACGCTTTAATCCCAAAAATAGTTCTTTGTATCCACAAGTATCAAAATGTATCAGCTGATGGGGTACAAAGTCACCAGGTATTTGCAATCATTTTGATGCCAATTCAATGGCAAAAAAAAGTGAGAATCGGAAACCCCATTCACTTGAATGGAGTACTGGATTGCCATATATGGAAGTCCGATTTACTTATAAAGCAGTGGAGTGCTCTACTATCCAAAAGTGATGATCAGGAGGCTCAGTCCTTTTATTGTGGCCAAAGATTATCAAATTGGTGAATGCCAAGTAGCAATCAGCTGATCCCCACTTTTTTGGTGAGGTGGGGGGGTATACTAGGAAATTTCTGCAGAAGCAACACTTTTCTGGTGATCAGCATGACCCCCAGCTTTTAAAATGGACCCCTTAAAGAGTTTCTCGATCAGGATACCTTCAGAGGTTCCTATGAGTTCCTTGAGCAATTTGAACCTCTGACATAGGTGGCCCCAATGATCTATTTGGCTATCTGTAAGGGAGACATTCTTCCCAATGGTCACCAATAAAAGAGACATTCTTCCCACTGACCACCACAGTAGTATACTATGAGCTGTGGATATAATCATTATAGAAGGGGTTCCCTGAAGACCAGAAACTTTTTTCAAGGGTCCCCCCAAGGATAAGAACTCCTACCCTAATACCACCCAAAAGTAAGGCAGCCTTTCCCAGTGGTTGAGAACCCTTCAAATAATTTTCGGGTGTCGGGAAACTTCTGCTATAATCAATCCAAAAAGAATAATACATTCAGGATGAGGAATGCGCCCCCTATATTAATGGTCACCTTTACAGATGCCCAAAAGGGCCCCTTGGGCTTGCAGCTGGTTCTGCCCAGTTGTGTTGGCTTCTATCCTATCGGAGGTATCAGCTCAAGGAACTCCTGGAGGAACTGTGGGATTCAATGGAACCCCGGCTGATAATGGCTGCTCTAGGGGGCAAGTTCTTGATGGCCTGGGGTCACAAAATTATTTTATTATTACACTGTATTTCTATAGCGCCATCATATTACGCAGCGCTGTACAAAGTCCATAGTCATGTCACTAGCTGTAGTCAATGTCCCTACCCCAGCCATATGTCTTTAATACAGTCAAATTTGGGGAGATGCCCAATGAACTTCGGGATGTAAGAGGAAACCGGAGTACCCGCAAACACGGGGAGAAACTGCAAACTCCATGCAGATAATGTCCTGGCCGAGAAATGTGGGTTAAATAAGAATCAATGGAAATGGGCCAAAGGCAGAATAAAATTCATGGGTATGCGGGGAGATAATGGGGTAGGACAGCTCCAGGGATCAGGTCAGTACAACTGCAATTAATATACGAAAGGCTAAGCATTTAAGGTATAAAAGTAAAGAAAAATAATGGACGCAACGCTTCTTCTCACTTAGAACTTTCTATACTGCGCTTGACATCTCGGCCCACCCTGTAACTGTCGTGTTGCTTAATATCAAACATGATTAGAAAGGGAATGTTGTGATGTTCCTCCATAGCAGCTGCTGAAATTCCCCACATTAAGAGAGATTAATGAGCGTTCCCTCCATGATGGAGCATGTGCTCGCCGTGCATTGTATTCCCTCGCATGACTCAATCCTAGAATGTAAAGAAATGGATTATAGTGTGTGGTAGGACAAACAAGTCAGATACGTGTAAAGCTGGATTATGAAGAATCGTGTTCATACAAAGGGCCTCCCAACAATACGAGATTTATAGAAATAACGGGACGGCAGAACCGGTCCGACCAGGCTGGAGGGATCTCCAAGACGTGCTGGACCAAGAGCTGAGGGTGACAACGTCCTCCTTGACATTCTTTATTACTAATCCAACCATTGTGCTTTCTCTATAGATGGGGCAAATAGATACAAAAGTATAAAAATGACTGAAAATGAATATTCATTATATTAATGGCTCCAAAGGGCTACTAAAGGCACCAACATGAGCCATTGGGTACAGGTTGACCACATCTAGAAGTCTCTCCTTCATCTTTGGTCCATTTGTTCCAGCAAAAGTTTAACTCAATGGATTTGAATAATTAAAGCCAAGGCTGGGGAAGATAGACTATCATGGGGGAACCTGGGTGATCCAGTAAATCTAGAATGGATCTGGTCCAGGACTGAACTGGTCAGACCAGTCTGGAAGGATCCCAATGGAAGTTCTGGAGAGTGACAATTCTCTTCCTTGAAAATGACATTCCTTATTCCTAATCTGACCATTGTGCTTCTCTATAGATGGGGTAAATGGATATAAAAGTATAAAAAAATTACTACAAATGAATATTTATGGCTCCTATAGGCACCAATGTCAGCCATTGGGCACAGGTTGCCCTCATCTAAAAGTCTTTCCTTCTGGTTTAAAGGGTTGGGTTGAGTTTATTTGTGCCAGCAATTAGTTAACTCAATGAAGCAGATTTATTAAAGCCAAGACTGGAGAAGATGGACTATCATGGGAGAACCTGGATGATCCAGTAAACCTAAATGGATCTGGTTCAGGATTGAAAACATTTTCCAACTAATAGTAATGAAGCAGAAAGAAATCCATTTGTTGGTTTGGTAGATCACCCAGGTTCTCCCATGATAGTCCGTCTTCTCCAGCCTTGAAGAGCTTTGATAAAGCCGACCCAATGTGTACATTCACCCAAAACTTTTTGAAGTTGAGGAAAGTTGAGAGCCTTTGTCAAACTTTTGTATTTGCTAAAAGATTTCCTTTAATTACCACGCCATTGGCCCCGTTGACCTTGATGACCATGGCCAGACCTGTAGTGGGTGGTTGGGTCATACTTACATGGCCGGGGGCTCTCCTACAAAGACCATTAGGTGTCCATCCAATCATTCACCTTCTCTGCTGACATTCCCCAGGACACACACACACATTGTATTATCTACACGTGGACACCAGGAAACCATTGTGTCACCCGTCATTGTGTCATCTCCCAGCCGCCAGTGGCAACACTTGGGCCCCCTTTCATCTCCATATTTACTAATGGGAGTTTGAAGTGGGGGAATGTTTGGTCCTGAAGTGGGGGAATGTTTGGTCCTGGTTGTCTGGTTGCCTTTCTGCTCATTCTTATCAACAGCTAAGGTGTAGAGGGGGAAGGGAAAGTGAGTGTCAAACTTAGACAAAGAGAAGACCTCCAATGCCACCGAAGTCCTCTGATTTCTGTACACAATCTGTGTTTGGAGAGGAATACAATGGAGCACAAAGATGTGGCTGGGGAAACAGGCCCACAACCGCACGGCCTAAACTTTATTACATACTTTAGGGCTTAGTCCTCAGGGTCTCTATAAACAAACAACAACCAGTATGATCCTAAATCATTCTTCAATGTATTCCAGGATTATAGTTCCCACCGGGGCCATAAAATGTAATTCTAAAAGTTGTCAGTTTGAAGCTTTTATTAAAAAAAGTCCCTGGTGATCCTGCCTTGTTCAGGCACTTCCTGTTTTGGGTGACAACTGTCTGCTAAGAATGGGTATGAGTTGTCACCCTATCACAGTTGGCCTTGGTGGAGACCTCATGTGGCCATGCTGACACACATTGCCCAGGCATGGTACCCTGTTGTCCCATCATGAAGCACAACCAGAGCAATGACCCCTGGACCGGGCAGTCTCATGATCTGTATTTCAATGATGGATTTTGCTGCTTCTCTGCAGAAAAAAGAGTTTGATGATTAGTCCATCACCATATGAAATGATTATGTCTGTGCTGTACAAACAAGGAAATTAAAGGACAAATGTCCCACCTAACCCCAACTTTTCCTGAACCTTTCCTAAATCCCCTACTATGGGGAAAGAACCTACCTGTACGATGTAAAATATTATTGGGTAGCTCGGTGGTTAGCAGCCTTGCAACACTAGTAACAGTCAATACAACATCAGCATGGAGTTTGTATATTCTCCCTGTGTTTGTCTATGTTTTCTCAAACATCCTCAAAACTTACTGGTGGATTCATTGGTTTCCCCAAAAATTGACCTTTTTGGGTTAGTCCCCATGTTAGGGTCTGAATGTAAGGAACAGGTAATGATATGATGGTGTCCTGTAAAGCGCTACATCATATGTCGGCGTTATATCAATACTTCACTATAATAAAAAAAATCATACCCACATTTTTCATGGAGAGGCCATCAATTTGGGTTGAGTCCCATGGAACGCAGAACAGGGGAGCCCTACAGTCCCATGCAAGATTTCCTTTTTTGTGACTGTACCTGGAAGGTGGTGACATCATCCATGCCAAGGCGCCATGGGGGTAAGGTAAGTATAATTGTAACCTATAGATAGTAGTTTGGGGAGGAGGGGGGCCGGGTCCATTTTAGTGGAAGTTCCCCATCTATATAGAATTCTACATCCTATAAAAAGTTATATAGTATCCGCATCCTGCCCTAATAATTTATTAAACAGGATTTATATAGCGCCAACATATTACGCAGCGCTGTACATTAAATAGGGCTTGCCAATGACAGATACAGACAGTGACACAGGAGGAGGAGAGGACCCGAAGAGCTTACAATCTAAGAATTGGGGGAAGTAGCACATAATGCGTTCCCTAAACTCCATCCCAGATGTGATTATCTCCCTGTGAAATCTCGGATGAAAGAGAAGGAATAAAAGACGTTCCCATAAGAAAACGGGGTCACATGGTCAGGAAGCGGCCACCTACGCACGGCCATTAAAAATGGCGATTATCTGATGGCGGGCGGAGATTTATTGGCTTTGATGTTTGTTTCCTGATAACATTGGTGGATGTCAGATTATAACGGCGGGGTAACGCTTTCCGGGCATTTTATAATGGTGACAGTAGATAGGTTTGGTGATAGGGAGATGATCCATAGAATAGATTATTGGTATAGTGATTGGGAATCCAGTTTGCAGAGTGCTGTAATTATGTGTGATGGGGCCCCTTAGCAAAGACATTTCAGGGCCCCTGATCACCATAACCTCTTCTCCATTGCATTGGTGCGGAAGGTTTATTAAGATGAGAGATTTCAGGGAGGGCTGACAACTCTGAATGGAATTTCAGTAAGTAAAGGCAGCGTTGTCACCCACTACAGGGGCTTGCTTGATTTTTTTTTTGGGCGGGGGGGTCAAAGTGTCCCCCCCCCACACACACACACACACCTTCTTAATCTATCTTAATTTTGACTTTTGCAGGATCCGCTTTACTTTCAGCTCCGATCATTCTGAATGTCCGTAATTTTTCATCATTTTTCATCCATTTTTTATCAAAAAAGGGGGTTAGTGTCTGGCTGCAATCTTTTAATCTATGTTTGATACAAAAACCAGAATATGGAACAGCAAACCCGAAACTCATTCCTAAATTTGGGCGATGCTACATTGAGTAAAAACAAAATACATTTTTCACTGCTGATTACCTGGCATAAAAAATATTTTTTTTTTTTTTTTGGGGGGGGGGGGGTGAATTAAACTTTTTTTTGTATTTGTAAAACTTTACAAGACAAAAAGTTTCAGCCTCGTATGGCCCCTATGATTGGATCTTTGCTCTGATGACACCCGATCTCCCTTAATGGATAGAAAGTGATCTCATCCCCCTTGGCATGCTAACCGGCTGTAGATCCCTATTAATAGTCCACATTCACACAAACTTTCACTGTAGCAGTAGTGAAAACATGACATGCGTTTAACAAGCGGTTGATCGTCATCTTTACCTTTAAATAAACCCAAAATTTCGGTGCTGCAAAGCGGCATGATCATTGTGCCCAGCAGTTTTGAAGAAAAAGGGGCCCCGGGCAAATATAAAGTGGGAACCCCAATTGCTTAATGGGGAACTACAGGTCAAAGGGGAGCCAGCCAGGGTGGTAGAATTGTACCCCCCCCCCCCACACCTAATTGCCACATCTTAGCCAGGGCATTATATGCCATTTATCAGATGCCCAGCTCAACCTCCAGCCCCAAACACTGCCACCCGCTGGTGGCATGGATGAACAGCAACACTGTTGGCAGCCATGCATTTGCACCAACGTTGGTTCGCCATGGACGAACCAACTGTTGTGAGAGTGCTCAGGGATTGGACGAGAGGCTGATTGTAACAGCTGTGAACCAATACAAGGACAGATCTGATGACAGATCGCCATATGCTACAACAGTCATATAAAGGGAATTTTCGATATCATTCATTAACGCGGCTGATCGATGTGCTTAGATATATGGCCAAAGAATTATCGGTGCAAAGCCCAATCGGCTTCCAATGAATTCCACATTGACTTCAGATCTGATTGTTTAGCTGAAAATCTGCCCATGTGTCTTAGCCCCGAGCCGAGTGACCATCAGATCTAAACTCATAGATTGCCCAAAGATCCAAACCCAGCCCCGAGGCCATATAAATGGCGACTTCCACCATCTACAGACTGGAGTGATCAATTTCCCGATCGGTTATTGATCCACGCATAAAGATTCTGCTCTGTTTTTCTACATTTCATTGATCAATCGTACAAACAATACGACTATTTTTGATATTTATCCAACACAACCAAAAAACTTAGGGCTGACCGATAGAACCGAAGCAGTGAATCTGACATTCACCAGTTATTCCCTGGTGGAGAATCCTTCAGCTTCATGTATTTTCAATGGCAATGATTGATTCCCTACCAATGTCAGATTCACTTCTTTATATGCAGACGATTGGTCGGCCGCTGATTTCCCTTCCTAAGTCAAATCGTCCCGAATGCCCAATCGCCATCTGGTCATAACTTGGTGCAAAACTACAAAACCCCAGCGCCATGACGGGGGTCCGGCGCTAAAGCAACCCAGACCCCAACCAGCACCGACCACCCCAAATCATCCCGGAACAACCTCAAGCCCCCAACAGGTCCAGATTCGGACAATCCTAGATTACCGATGCAATGGATAACGGTTTACAAACAACTACGGCGTTCCCAATTTCCCTAAATGCCCAATTTCCCCCATCGCCAACTTTTTGTAAAACACTGAACATGTCACATGATCCGTCCTTACCTTCAAAGTCGGAGAGGATCCCCTCCAGGTGATCGTTGACCGATAAGTGCGTCATTTTTGTAGCCTCTTCCGCGGCGGTCACGCTCTTGCGGTGGAGATTTAAAGTTGGGGCCAAAGTAGGCAAAATTCCCACATGGGCTGAACGAAGGGATGGCGAGACGGCCGAAGGGTTGTAAATGCAAAGGTGCGAATGAGCCCCCCTTTCTCCGGGATATCGGACGCGGTTTTTATTCGGTGCTCCTCCGGCGCTGGGAGACTGAAGCCGAATCCTGGCTGCTGTAGATTTAAAAATCCAAATGCTGAGTGAGAAAGCGGAGGGAGGCAAAGAGGGCGGCCAGGGCCCTCCCACCACTCCGAGGGGGATCAGTTACAGCCTCCCCTCCCTCCAAATACCTTTTAGGAATCCCCAGGTCCTCTCCCTCTATGACTTATTTCATGTGCACATCTGGAAGTCAGGAGGGGTTGGGGGCTTATTTTGTGTGCCAGATCTTTCTTTTTTAACCCTTCTCATTCCATGGGGGGTAATTAAATTGACCAGAAAGTTTTGGATCCTCAATTGTTCTGCTGGTATAAACCCTGTTATAGGGTGACAACTGTCTCCCAATTGTGATCCTGCGTTGTCACCTTGCCATCAGACCAAAGCCGTAGCACTCACCTATCCACGTTCCCTCACTTGCTGCGCTGGGGTAACCGAACTATGATGATCTTTGCTGTGCCGGGGTGACCTAACGCAGGAGTTTATCCATCTGCAGCACATGCAGGGGAAGCCAGAGTTGCCCGGTTTCCCCGCATCCAAAGCTGACGTTGTGCATGCGCAGCTCGGCTTTTTCACATATCAGGCAGGTAAGTTATTACTGCAGAAAGGAAATCATCTGATTCTTTAAGCCCTTCGGGGCAGGGTCCTCCTGTGTCACTGTCTGTATCTGTCTGTCATTTGCAACCCCTATTTATTGTACAGCGCTGCCTAATATGTTGGAGCTATATAAATCCTGTTTATTAATAACAATAATAATAATAATAATAATTCTTTATTTTGTACAGTAGGGGGCACTACAGATCCATTACATTCTGCTGGAGGCTAAACTGCAGCGCCAACCTCCCCCATTCAAGTGAATAGGAAAGATAATATTATTATTAATATTATTAAACAGGATTTATATAGCACCAACATATTACGCAGCGCTGTACATTAAATAGGGTTGTAAATGACAGACAGATACAGACAGTGACACAGGAGGAGGAGAGGATCCTGCCCCGAAGAGCTTACAATCTAAGAGGTGGGGGGAGTACCACAGATTAGGGACCGTTGTTTGCATAATGCACCGTTGTTCCCAGTGCCAAGTGGCTTGCCACATGATGTAGAGGGTCGTCTGTCCTTCGGAACAATTGCATCTAGCTCACACATAGGATTAAAAAAAGCATTCCAGGAGCGTTTCAGCCCGGGACGCTGCATGGAGCTGTTCAGACTGGCGGGGAGGTTGCTGTGAGGTTATGGCTTCCTCATGATAGTGAATAATGCCTTGGGGTGAGGGGTGCATGCAGCCCCATGTAGAATGAATAGGGGCAGCAGTGATTGGTACTGAACCAGGAACTATCAGGAAGCCAGAGCAGAGCAATACTGTGCAGCTGACCCTGAAGTGGCTAAAAGAGGCTTCAGGAGATCAGCAGTTGAGATGCCCAAAAAGAGTGCCATAGGGCAATTATTTATGGTCAGGGCAATTACCAAACTGAATATCCCCCAGGTCACAATTCTCCTTTTTGCAGCTGATAAGAGGGAACAATGGGCGGCCCATTGACCGGTCACACATGTTATCATCCCATGCTAATGCCCCTCAGGTGTTTTTGTGAAACAAAGAGCGCCCCCTACAGGCTTCTGCGGCTGAGACATTTTCACACCGACCCTCCAATTACTGGAACCCAGAGAATTACTATTAATGAGGGCTAAGTGTGCTTTTAGCAAGGGTGAATCCAGGCCAGGTGAATGACGCAGGGACACAAATGGGATCACAGTTGGGGATTAATGATTATGATGGCAGACAGGGAGGGGGCTGGGTGCCTAAAGGTGAATGCCTGGCAGCTATAAAAGACAGGTGAATACAGATCTGCCATTGTTATTTAACATTACATAAGTGAATATAACCCTATATCAGCTTTGTGCAGGGCATAGAAGAGACATAGAAACAGCACAAGGAGCCAATCAGTTCATATGCTGATATAAGAAGAGAGAAAGTGACAAAGAAATGAGCCAATCACTGAGCTGCTCCTGCATTCTGGCCATTAGACTGAGGACATTTAGTGGTAGAATGAAGTACTGCAGGGGACATCTCTGGATTAAAGAAGAATTTTGCAGCTAAAGTTGTTTTTTTTTTATTTTATTTTATTTATCAATGGACTTCCACCTTAATGTTGGCACATGGTGCATTGTGGGTTGCCCATAGATGTCTGCTAAGAACTGTTCACCCACACAGTGCAGGACGCACCCTAAACTTGCAATCTCTGCTGACCATTGACATTGCTTTGTGGCAGAGCTGTGTAAATCTGAGGACTGGATGAACAATATACCAATCCTGAGGACAGGTGCGGAATCCTAACAGTTGTTTGGCCTGTCTGGGGCTCCCCCAGCTGTGTCCAGGCAGCCCATGGGGGTTGTTGGGAGAAGATATTAGCACAGAGGTGTCAATGAGGGCTGCATGAGTGTTAAAGGCCCCAGACAGACATAGCATCTGTCCGAGCGTCTGTTGTCACCAGCATGTTAATGCCTAATAATGTGGGGGGGATCCTGTACACAACACTGTACACGGTCACTGTCACATCAGCAGCATGTTGGCTGAGCGTCCCTGACATCCAATGAGGTCAAAGCCAAACTTTAAGATTTTTTTTTTTTTTTTAGTTTTGAAAATTTTATTGCTCCTGCTCCACTGGTGAAAGCTTCCTCACTTCCTGTCCAGGTGACAATGTTGTCACCTTGATAAAGCAAAAAAATCTGGACACAGACAGCCATAAAGTCTGCAGGTCATCAGATTTAGAGCAAGTGCGCCCCCTAGGGGCCTAATGCAGTCACATGATGGGGTTCACCTATTGCGAAAAAGTAAGGACATGGGGCTTTTAGCTGTGCAGGCCTTATAGTTAGCACTTTGCCGCGGTCCATCATTCAGCCCCAGGGAGGGGTTAGCTGATGCTGGATGTCCTCCAGCCAAGAAATAGGATGGGCTTTATCTGACTTGCTGCAGCTTCTGATGCACATTGTGAGAAGTTCATAGTGTGCAGGGAAATCAGAGTAAGCAGTTTCAGTCCAGGAGAGGGACTCATACAACTGAAAGGCAACTGGGGGAGTTTTAAGAAAGGGACAGGGGGCAAATTTAATGAAGGGGGGCTGTGGGGTAGATTTAATTAAGGAGAGGCCACAAGGCATATTTAATCAAGGGAGGGGGTGGAGGGCAGATTTATTAAAAGGGAGAGTGGAGGGCAGATTTAATGAAGGGGGAAGCAGACGAGCAGATTTAAAGGAAGGGAGAAGGAGGGCTGATTTAAAGAAGGGGAGACCAGAGGGCAGATTTAATGACAGGGTAGAAGGGATAAAAGGGAGGCTGGAGAGCAGATATTTATATTCCTGCAAAAGAATGGAAAAAAGTGAAATACAATACATTTATTATAGTTTATTATAAAGTTTATTATACAATTGACTATAATAAGATTATGCACATTGCTGACCATAGGACTTGCAAAAGAGCGCCTGTTCCCTGAAACAATACAACGAAAATAAATTCATATGGATTATGGTCATTTACAAGAGCTGTATCCCTTAACTTTGAATAAGATAATAAAAAAGAACTAAACTAAAAAGTACCACTAAAGCACAAAAAAATACACCTACCTTCAATCCCACAGGGCAATTGTCCCGTGTTGTCCTGACATTTGTCCTGGAGTGACACTTTGGGTGCCGCCATCTTCTCCTCTTCTATCTGTTCTTCATCCAACGTCACCCAGGCGCAAGATCCGACCCAGGTGCAAGATCGGGTGACGTAGAATGGAAAAAAAACTTGTTGATTTCACTGCGCATGCGTGAGATCGGCCAATTTTTCTTATAGCATGAAAAGGCTCCTTCTGCGCATGCCTGAGCACCCAAGAGCCTCCTGGGATGTGTGACTTAGGTATCCCGGCAGGCTTTGTGCTCCCATTCTTTCCCAATCACCTAGGCGATCAAGAATTAGGGGGCGGTGCTGCACCATGTAGTGCTTCATACATCTTTATTACATGCGGTGCCCTATACCTCTCTTTTATATGTAGTGCTTCATACAACTTCATTACACGCAGTGCCTTATACCTCTCTTTTATATGTAGTGCTTCATATATCTTCATTACATGCAGTGCCTTATACCTCTCTTTTATATGTAGTGCTTCATACATCTTCATTACATGCAGTGCCTTATACCTCTCTTTTACATGTAGTGCTTCATACATCTTCATTACATGCAGTGTCTTATATATATATTAAATTGCATCTCATATTATTTGGATCACCTTACATTGCAATGTACGGTAGTGCAGTTGTTTTCAACACTTTATTACCTGCTATTCCTCCAATGCCTACTACATAAGTTTCTTATACAAATGTATTTCAAGCAGTGCCTGATCCTTCCTACGTATTATAAGCAGTATCTTATATCTCTGTGACCGGTTCTCTTTATGGAACTTGAAGAGAGCTATAGAGATGAAGAACAGGCATAATGGGCATCAGGCAGGTCCAGGGGTCAGTTCTGGGGTAGGGCAAACTGGATAGTTGCAGTTGCCCCCCATCCTTTCCAGGGCCGAATTGACATAATGGAAGGGGATGCAGAGTTGGAAATCTAGGCATTTGGCACCCCATCTTCATATTTGCCCATTTTGTCCCTGGATGGGGCATGTAGAACTTTTTCTATCTACCCACATAGACAGACAAAGGTGTCTCTGATATTTACCAGGTCTCAGGTTCCAGGTCTGTGTGTGTACAATTGCTGTCACCAGTGAATGTTTGGTGAATGTCGGTTTCATAAAAGGCGGATTTTTCCAGTGTGTGCAGAGCCCAGGAAGGGGGGTTGTAGGTCACAGGTGGGTGAATTTTTATGGATGCAACCACAGGAATAGGAAGGTTTTATGAAGGGTGATCGGAGCCATAAATCTGCGCTAACTGATTTATTTCCATGGGGGGAGGAAGTTGAATTTCTGCCATAGAACACAGGGGCCCCCAGTGCTCCCATTCGCTGTCAGCGCTCCTCTCCCTGCCAAGTGTACGGTAGCTGCAACAACCACATAAAAAGCGGCTGCCAGGTCCACCCTGCCCTGCAGATGGAGCCGTTCCCGACCTGCCTGCCAGCATCCCTAATTCCCCCCATTAATCACACGGGGCAAAGGTTGTCTGGGGTGAGGCCGGAGCCCAAAGCTGAACAGTGCGGGAATGTTACCAAGGAGGGCTAAGGTAACCTGGGGCAAGAATACTCACCCCATACCGGGGCAAATCTTTTCACTTAAATAAATCCTGAAAGCTTAAAGAGAACCTGTCACTGTGACCAAAGAAATGTGGCAGGATATCCTAAATGTAGGGCTGGATTTAAAGGGCAAATCGAGCCCCAAATTTCGTCAAGGGGCCCCAAATGAGAGAATTGTGGGAATGCTGTACATTTGGGGCCCTTACTTCATATTTTCTACCCAGAGCCCAACTGCCCCAAATTCCAACACTTTTACCATGGTCATCCATTGGGGTACCCAATGCTTGCAGGTATGATGGGGTCATGTGACCCTTACTTCTTTAGCCAATCAGCTGGCCAGGAGTGGGGATCAGCATAATGAAAATATGGAACAGCAAAGTACCATTATCTTTACTTTTATGAAGTATGTAAACCCTGACTATGAATTTATTTCTTGGGATTTATTTTTTTAGGATAGAGAAATCTTTTCATTATGTTATAGAGAAGAGAATAGAGGGTGGGGGAGGGGCTTCTGTAATCCTAACACATGGTGACAACATTGCTGCTCCATAGATTTGGTACAGGAAGAGTTGTCACCTGGACAGGAAGTATGTCAATGCCAGTGATAAAATACTTGTGAAGCTGTGATCTGTAATCCTAATACACTCCTGATAACTGGGTGACTACACCCATATATATACAGCACAGTGAGTAATTGTTGTCACCCCAGGACAAGAATTGGTCAACTGGCAGGATCAACAGGTGATACTAAAAGGGAAATAAATGTGACCGCCTGGCAATCAGCACCATGTGACCTTTGTCTGGTTTATTGTAACAGAATTATTCATTTATTTTCTGCTACATAATCCCGGCTGAGTCATCCTGAGCCAATCAGATTGGGAGCGTGCGAGATGCGGGGACACAGATATCACCCCTTACATACTAACCGAGGAAATAAAAGGGAACTCCCCTTTTTCTATTAATTCTATACAATCCTGCAGCCTCTTTACAGCCACTTCCTGTCTATATGAACACGCTCCAATGTCTGCGGTATTCTTTTTGTAATCTTTGAATGTATCAAAAAAAGCAAAACATACAGCAGGGGGAGCTCTGGAGAGTTGGGGAATTGTGAGTCTAGAATTGGGCCTTTATGTCATTTTGAAAGCGGTCTAAATAATAAAATATTCTCTAGTGATCCTGCCATGAAGTTTTTTGTTCAGGCACTTCCAGTTACAGCCTGACAACGGTCTGTCCTTGTCTCCCAATTGCTCTCCACTGTTGTCACCTTGTTACAACCACCCAATAGAGACCTTTGATCAGACATTATTAGGCATAGATCAGTGTGGTCACCATCAGGAATCTCAGAGATGCAATGCAGCCATAATTGGAGGGCATGTACACAGGAAGTGGCAGCAAAAAGGATGCGGGAGATCAGCAATACTGAGATGTGAATGGATTGCATGCCAGGTCAGCCAGGAAAAAGGCATTTCCAGAAACAAGCCGGCAGTGACAACTTCCATCCTTTTAGGAAGAAATTTAACAGAAAAATGAAAGACGGAAATTTCTCAATAATAGGACATTTCTTTATTTATGGGGTGTGTTTTGGGGCATTTAATTGGTTGACTTTATTTTATTGGGGGATGTATGTTACTAAAATTTGCATAGTGAATGTTTCATCAGTGTGAATTGAGATGGGTGAATGTACATTTATTTAATATTCGTTTCCATTTACAACGAAATACACGTGTATGTATTGTGAATGTAAATACGCCACCTAGTGGACACATTGGGAATGACAACCATTACTATTTCAATGTAGCATTCACCCAGCTCAGTTCACACAGAAGTTTGCTGTTCCAGAAAAAGAGCTTCCATAACCCTCAGAAGATATTCAAAGCCCAATAAACTCTTAAAAAAACTTAATTTCACTTCCCCCATTGATTCAAGTGGAATTTACAAAAACTGTTTGCTGCTTTCTTTTCGCAAATACCTGCTGAATAACTTTCAGCAATACAGCATTACTCTTTTACTAAAAAAAAAGCCATAAATAAATCATACAAAAATAATAATAATAATAATATATTCATACTCGGACAGCTGCAAAATAAAAGTTCACAGTGAAAAGCAGAACAGAAATCATGGCAATATCTACATCAGCCACAAGGTGGCGACGTATGCAAGCATAAAGCCCCCTACACTTTTCGAAGTTCTCTATGAGGATTATTTGTTTTCCATGATCACAAGGAAAGCTCAGCACACAAGGGGTTAACTATTGTGTATATTTCTACAGGCTCTCCTAAATGAAGCAGTAACACACCAGGTAAGTTATCTTCCTCCATTCTGCATTCTCTCTACCTTTGCAGAGTTTGGAGCAGCAAGTCAATGGGAATGCAAAACCCCCTTGAACAGGTCAGATACAGGTCAACTTCAGGTCTAATGGAGGTCAGAAAGTCAACTGTAGGTCACATGTTGGTGCAAAGGAAATCAACTGCAGGTCAAGTGGAGGTCAAACTCAGGTCTCATAGAACTTCGACTGAAGGTCATATACACCAACATTTAATTTGTAATGATCTCAGACACACTACTGATATCTCCTCTTGCTTTTGTTGGTGTTTGGGAGGTCAGTGCAGTTCATGCCCCCGACACCTCGTGCAGGCTGGGGGTTTCTTCTGATCTGTGACATGGAGCGTGAACAATGGGGATCTGCTAGCGGATGGAAGTTAAAGGCAATTCAATGCATCATCCATGCCATGAACCCTACACGCCGAATGCATATCAAACATGTGAATGAGACCTCATAGTGATCAATCAGAGATTCGGATTCATCAAAAAAAAAATATATATATATAAAAAACAAAATCCTAAATGTTTTATTGGAATGTATTTTTAAAGGTGGGGTGAATGAGGACAGCAAATTGATCCATACAAATAGAAGGTTTGCTGATTAAGATCCCCCGAACCTTCAAAACTCTGTGATTGACAGAAGTGAAATCCAAGAAATGAGGGGGTGGGGCCAGGGAGAATCAGACTGTGGAGGGAGGAGCTAGGTACCCTCCAGCCAGGTAATTAGGCGGGTTTATCTGACTTGCTGCAGATTCTAAAGTACATTGTGAGAAGCTACCAGTGTGCAGTGAAATCAGAGTAAGCAATTTCTGGACAGCAGAGGAGCTGGTGCAACTATTCAAGAATGAGGGGTAGGTTGGAGGGCAGATTTATTAAGGGGAGGAGTGAGGGCAGATTTATTAAAGAGGAGGCTGGAGGGCAGATTTAATAAAGGGGAGGAGTGAGTGAGGGCAGATTTAATAAGGGGAGGAGTGAGGGCAGATTTAATAAGTGGAGGCGTGAGGGCAGATTTAATAATGGAGAGGAGTGAGGGCAGATTTAATAAAGGGGAGGGTGGAGGGCACATTTAAATAGGGGAGGAGTGAGGGCAGTTTCGATAAAGGGGAGGAGTGATGGCAGATTTAATAAAGGGGAGGAGTGAGGGCAGATTTAATAAAGGGGAGGAGTGAGGGCAGATTTAATAAAGGGGAGGAGTCGGGGCAGATTTAATAAAGGGGAGGAGTGGGGGCAGATTTAATAATGGAGAGGGGTGAGGGCAGATTTAATAAAGAGGAGGAGTGAGGGCAGATTTTTTAAAGGGAAGGAGTGAGGGCAGTTTTAATAAAGGGGAGGAGTGAGGGCAGATTTAATAATGGGGAGGAGTGAGGGCAGATTTAATAAAGGGGAGGAGTGAGGGCAGATTTTTTTTTAAAGGGGAGGAGTGAGGGCAGATTTATTAAAGGAGTGGCGTGAGGGCCGATTTATTAAAGGGGAGGGGTGAGGTCAGATTTAAGGTGTGGAAGCCTTCTGGGTCCCCGTCCCTGGGTTCCTCTGTGGTTGTGTGGTGGTTATATAGAGGTAGACGGAGACATGGGTGTAGCAAATACCCCTCGGGGTGACTCTGATGTGTCTCACCTCATTAGTTTCATGTATAATGTATTCTATCTCAGTATGTGATATCTCCATTGGGGACGGCGGTTCAGCAGGTGTCACATAATATAATAATAATGTCATATTTATCTACACAACGATGGGCTGATATGATGGTCAGGCAATGATCACTGAGCTGTGTAACGGATGAAGCGTCAGGAAGCAGCCTGTCACCTCAATGTTGTCACCTCAATGTTGTCACCTCAATGTTGTCACCCCAATACACCAGATAAACACATGACGATTAATTTCTCCTGCCCCAATCTCTTCTCTCCAGCAGCCGACAAAGCTTTCATTACATATTTGTATCTTCAGATTTCTCATTTTTTATAAACATAAAATCTTCACAGGAATATTTCATTCTTTCTGCTTTGATGATTGGTCACCATGCTGCAATTAATCCTAATTGGCATTCAGAACATCGACTCCTCTGGATGGGGTAAGTGATCATCACAAAGTGGCACCTGGTGGCCATAGACTTACATTGCGGCACAGTTTGCCAACTTTAAAAAATTTAAATTGATGAAATTGCATTTCTGGCTAACTAATAATAAGTGGTGATTAGCACACCATGAATATTGCGATCACAATCAAAAACAGTGAAAGTAGCGATTGTCTACACAGGTGATCTTTTCAGTCAATCGTCTCCTTATAAAATGGATTAACAGCTTGTCCCCTTCTTTATAAATAAGCCCCATTGAAGAAGAGAAGAAGTGTATCTGCCCACAGCAGGAGGGGTGTCTGTCCATACAGGGTGGGGCGAGGGGTGTCTGTCTGTGTTTCTGTCTATTAAAGGGTGTGTCTGTCCATAGAGGGGTGTTTCTTCCCACAGCAGGGGTGGGTCTTTCTTTAAAGGTATGTATGTGCCCACAAAGGGTGTGTCAGTTCATAAAGGGATTGGTCTACTTACACAGTGGGGTGTGTCTGCTCATAGAGGGGGTGTGTTCGTGCGTAGAGAGGGTGTGCCTGTCTATAGAAGGGTGTGTCTGCCCACAGCAGGGGTGTGTCTGCCCATGGAAGGGTCTGTCTGCCCACAGGAGGGGTGTGTCTGCCCATAGGGGGGTGTTAGCCCACAGCAGGGGTGTGTCTGCCCACAGCAGGGGTGTGTCTGCCCATAGAAGGGTGTGTCTGCCCACAGGAGAGGTGTGTCTGCCCATAGAAAAGGTACATCTGCCCACAGCAGGGGTGTGTCTGACCATAGAAGGGTGTGTCTCCCCACAGGAGGGGTGTGTCTGCCCATAGAAGGCTGTGTCTGCCCACAGAAGAAATGTGTCTGCCCACAGCAGGGGTGTGTCTGACCATAGGAGGGTGTGTCTGCCAACAGAAGGGGTGTGTCTGCCCATAGAAGGGGTGTGTCTGCCTGTGGAAGGGTGTGTCTGCCCATAGAAGGGTGTGTCTGTCCACAGCAGGGGTGTGTCTGCCCATAGAAGGGTGTGTCTGCCTGTAGAAGGGTGTGTCTTCCCATAGAAGGGTG
>NC_092864.1:9238916-9246473 GCF_032062135.1 Pyxicephalus adspersus
CCCATAGAAGGGTGTGTCTGCCTATAGAAGGGTGTGTCTGCCCGTAGAAGGGTGTGTCTGCCCATAGAAGGGTATGTCCGCCCACAGCAGGGGTGTGTCTGCCCATAGAAGGGTGTGTCTGCCTACAGCAGGGGTGTGTCTGCCCATGGAAGGGTGTGTCTGCCCATGGAAGGGTGTGTCTGCCCACAGCAGGGGTGTGTCTGACCATAGAAGGGTGTGTCTGACTACAGCAGGGGTGTGTCTGCCCATGGAAGGGTGTGTCTGCCCACAGCAGAGGTGTGTCTGACCAGGTCTATTTCATACCAGAGAGCTCTGGGCAGTTTGCTCACACTTTGATGCTGCACAGTAATATTTTGCCAAACCACACCGTAAAGTGTTGAAATCCAATGTTTTTAGTACAATGTTCTTTCCTGTGAATTTAGTTGCCCATTAGTCTGTGATTGGCTTTTTCCTGCCTTCTGGGTTTGCAGATCTCATTAAATCCCATCAGAGATTCTCAACAGAACATTCACATCTGCTTTGTGCCATCACTGTCATGTTTGACTCCCAACACTACTTCTCTTTGCGGTCCCTCTTCCCCCCTCTCTGGAGGTAAAGCTGCCATGTTTAACAATTTCTAATATGTATGCAAATGACAGCTTACCCCTTGAGACTTAATTTATGATTTTCCTAATGAGGTGACCAATACACAATGCTGCCTTTTTCCTGCAGCTCTCCAGCATTGCACGTCTCCCACTGTCAGCAATTATGTGAATTGTGGGACCCAGGGGGCTATAACTATAGATTTCGGCCCGTTATTTAACCCCTTGTACACTGCAGATGGGATCTGTTGATTTGTATTTGCTGGTGGGTGAAGTAAACCCTTAATCGTATTTTCATTTTTAACTGTTGTATATTAACATACAGACCCTATAATGGTAAAATATTTTAAGAATATGGGCAGGTATTAAATTATTGTCACATATGGATCAAGCTATAAATACCCTTCAATAAGCCATCACTGACCTCAGTAGCTGCAGGCACTGTGGAGACATTCATTCCTAAATTTCACAATACAAGCAGGGGAGGCATTAATGTACCTGATCACAGCAATCTGCTCTCTTCTCTCCTTCCAAGTCCCCTCTTTGTGTGCAAGTTAGGATTTAGAAAGTTGGGAAGGGAAGCTGAGCTATAGAAAGCCATGAAAAGAAGGTGATAATAAAATTGAGAAACGTCAGCTGCAACTCTGAGGATGAATTACTCCACAGTGGCTGCAACTGCAAAGGCTAGTGAGGGCTTGGTTTAAACTACATCTGCAGTCTTGGTACTCCTGACCAGTGACCCCCTCTTGGAACACCACCCCAGCATGAATTTTATTCATCATTTGTACATTCTGACCAGTTCACCAGTACCAGGTGATACTTGAGAATGCAAACAATAGCTTTGACTCGATAACACCCTGCATTGACAGTAATATTCTCCGTTTTCCAGGTAGAGTGACAATAGTATCAATCAATCCTGGAGATAGATGACATCTTGTGGCAGAATGAAGTACTGCAGGAAACATCTCCAGATCAGAAGTGAGTATTGAAGCCTTTTGCTGCTCTTAGATATTTTAGTAATGGAGAAATTCATTACGATTTGTCCTGCTTGCTAAGAGCATTGAAATACACAAATATCTATTATATATATATAGAAATAAAATAGATAATTCAATGAATGTTGTGTTGTCCTGCTTCTGAAAAGGTCAGGGAAATATATGGATTATTCTAATTAATGTCAATTTCTCTTTGTCCTTGCTGAATGTTCCTATTTGTGTGAGACGAAGGATAATAATCATGAAAACATGACATGGACGATGACGACTGAAGGCCACATGGGATTATTTTACTATTTAAATTACACGCGGGGGGAGGGGGAAGTGGACTATTTGCCTGGGGCTGTTTTTGTTTGCCCCTCTTGCCTGACTCCTGAAAATGATGGTAGTTCCTGGCCAGTCCCTGAGAATGATGATGCAGATCTGCTTATGGAAATTGGGCAATAGTAGACTTTGGTGCTGGATGCCACCATTGGCAGCGGCAGATCTGGGGCTGTTTCTGCCCATTTTGGTGCCCAGAACCCCAATGGCATCCCAGATGCATCTTACTAGTAATGCATGCATGGCGACACACTAAAATGAATAGGGTGCCAAATGGAGGGCATGGTGGCAGTTGACACAGCAATGTGGGTACATTGCAAAAAACAGCACACAGCCATAATCATTATTACCATTATTGAAATATTACAGATTTAGTGAATGATTTTTAGCATTTTGTGTTTATTTTGGGTTTCATTTTTGCACCCAGTAAGGAGGACAGCTGACTTTGCGATATCCTGGAGCAGATTGCATCTCTGCAGCATCGCCTACAATAATGCACCTGTCCTAGAATTAGGACCACTTTTGGATGCCAAAAAGCCACAGAAGGTAGTTTTACCCGTGCCCGGTGATAGCACCCTGATGAGTCCCTTTATAATCCAATTTATTACATGAAATCAGCATTTCTTCCACGTGGCAAAGATGAGTTTATCACAGATGTTTGTGGATTTTGCAGCTGTAAAGGACATGGTTTATTCCCCTGTGGTATAATGATGAATTGTATGTCCCTCCCAGGTCCTGAGCTCCCCTCTTATCACAATCCTGCCCCCATTTCTTTCTATTCTATCGATTTGTCAGAGGCTGAGCCTATGGAGGAGGAGCAGAGTCCTCCTTAACAAGGTAACTCAGGCTGTAGGAGGCAGAGGATGCAATGTGGATGCTGATGGCTGGGTACCACTGAGATAGGAACGGAGATTTCACCGCCGCCTGGGATGTACCAACCTGTGATCTCTATGGCATGTGTGATTACCTACCAGAGGGACTGCCAAGCTTAGTGCATGGGTAAGTACTGCACCTGAACCCCCTGCTGAATAGTGCATGAGATAAAGGAGGAATGACTGTGGGATGAGAGGAATAACTATAGAGTGCAAAGAACACCTATGGGTTAAAGCAAGAAACTATGGAGGGAAAAGAGAACTAGTAGGGTGAAATAAAGTACCTGTGAGGTGAATGGAGCACTTTTGGGGCGAAAGGAAAGCCTATGGGGAGAGAGGAGCACCTACAGGATGAGGGGGGATACCTATGGGTTGAGAGGAGCGCCTACAAAAGGAGCGTCTATGTGTTGCATGAAGCACCTATGGTGTGAGAAGAGAGTCTATGGGGCGAGAGGAGAACCTTTGGAGTGAGAAGGACACCTATGGGGTGAGAGGAGAACCTATGGAGTGAGAAGGACACCTATGGGGTGAGAGGAGAACCTATGGAGTGAGAAGGACACCTATGGGGTGAAAGGAGAACCTATGGAGTGAGAAGGACACCTATGGGGTGAAAGGAGAACCTATGGAGTGAGAGGAACACCTATGGGGTGAAAGGAGAACCTATGGAGTGAGAAAGACACCTATGGGGTGAGAGGAGAACCTATGGAGTGAGAAAGACACATATGGGGTGGGAGGAGAACCTATGGATTGAGAGGAGCACTTTTGGAGTAAGGGGAACACCTTTGGGTACCTACAGGGTGGTAGGAGCACCTATGGAGTGAGAGAATACCTATAGACAGAGAGGGGTACCTTTAAGGTGAGAGGAGAACCTATGAGGTGAGAGGAGAATCAATGGGGTGAAAGAAGCACCTATGGGGTACCTGAATGCTATCTAATAAACCTTCCAAGCTGCAATACATCCTAACCACTAAGAAGAATCCACCGTGTCACCTTCACAGCCAATGGGGACAGAAGTTCTTTCTCAGTTCACTTACTGACACAGCAGTTACAAATTTTACAGTGTGCCAACGTGGCTTTTTTTTAAAGTGTATTTAAACTAAGATTACCTGTCCTTAGCTGTGGTGGCTGCATTAGTTTTCTTTATTTTCAGACTTGTTGTTTTCTTTTCCCCTGGTGATCCAGACAATAACTCTCTGGCTATCATAGGGTGACAACGCTCACTCATTGTACAATTGTCACCCTAGCACAGGTTAGGATTACTGAACACACACCAGGGGTTGAGATGTCATTATAGAATTCATATGACAGCTCTGGGTTTCTGGCGGGACCACCAGATTTCGGTTGCACTTATTGTTAGTGCTGGGATGGTTGGAATCTCAATAATGGGCATAGGACATAGACATACCCAAGAATTCAGCACAGAGGTGATGGCAGACCCCCATAATGGGTACAGCGGGTGTACAGACCTGGGTACTCAGCAAAGGGGTGATAGGAGACCCAACAATGGGCACAGGGGGTGTACAGACCTGGGGACCCAGCATTAGGATCTCATTACCAAATGACATAGAAGAGAATGTCCAAGGTTTATTTTCCCAGCATCCTGTTTTGGGTGGACTGATGTTTCTATTAGAATAAACTCCACGAATAGAACGCTGACGTACAGCAGATCGCTAATTCCATTAAGTAACTCATTAGTATCGCCCCTGCAATGCTGTAATACTAATTAATGTTACAATGTAATATTACAATCAGTGGTGTGAAATTGGCCATTGGGAATACACATCAGTGGTCAGCCAGGCACTGATCTGCTGACTCCATGCAGCCGTCTGTTCTCTATACAGAATCCATATATTATAGTGATAGTGATTTTCAATTGATGATTAGCTGGCGGCAGTAGCAGTGTAGAAACCGATTTCATTCTTCTCCGGAACACTGCTCTGACTTTCCTAGTGATAGCAGACACTTTCTTATTTTATGAAAGCACAAGGAACTCCATAGAGAGAAACTCCAAAGCAATAAAACCACCTACCTAATATTGTGCAGGTCCTCTTTGCGCCACCAAAGCTATGACCTTGAGGTATGGACTCCACCATTACCCTGGAGGTGTCCTGGCTATACCCAGATGAATGCACACGTATAATCAGGTGAATGCACACGTATAATCAGGTGAATGCATATTTGCGCATGTCATGCGTGGGACTCTCAGCACTGTTCCATGGAATCCTAGGGTTCCTCCAGAGGTTGCTGGGGGTGTCTTGAGCAGTTTGCACCTCTCTGGTGACCCCGATGATCTTTTTGGCTATCTGTAAGGGTGACATTCTTCCCAATGGCCAGCAATGTACGAGGAATTCTTCCCACTGCTAATATACAGTGAGCTGCAGATATAGTAATATAGTAATTATAGAAGGGGTTCTCTAAGACCTAAAGGTTATTTCAAGGGTAAAAAAGGTAGAGGAAGTCTGATCTAAAATAATTTGTAATCCATCAGACTGGGTCACCTATTTCCATTGCTCCATGGTCCGGTTCTGATGCTCCATGTGCAGGACAGGGGTCTGCATGGGCACTCCCATGGGCAGATCTCGTATCCAGCAACTGGCAATGCCCCGTTAGTGCTTATCTTTTGCTTTTTTTAGCAATTTGTGTTACAGTAGCTTTTGTATGAGATTGCACCAGGCAGGTAACCCATCTCCCATCATTGAGCTTTAGGTGCCCATTGACCCTGGTTCATCGGTTGTCCTTCTTCAGACTACTTTTGCTCCTGTGTACCCCACTGTTGGCTGTTTTGGAGATGCTCTGCCTATCATTCAGTAATCACAATGTCAGAGTCTCTCAGATCTTTACTCATGCCTATTATCCTGCTTCCAACACATTACCAAGAGCTGACTGTTGACTTTCTGCCCCATTTACCCCCTCCCATCCCTTGCCAGGGGTCATTGTAACCAGACCATCCATGTCATCCATAGGATTCATCATTTTGTCCCATTAGTGTACATATTATACGGCGCCCCCCATTAAATATACAGCTCGGTCATCAGGTACCCCAATGATTGCAGAGAAGGGCAACTGACCCAATAAGGGCCACGGAGGGGCTCCTGCAGGATAAATGAATTCTGCACTGTAGGAATAGGATGAACGGGTGGAATACATTTCCAGAGTTTAATAGATCTTGTGAATTGATTTAGACAAGGTTGGGATTTTTCATTAAAAAAACGTTATTGGCTGAATAAAAACACACAAAGGAACTCTTAGATTGTAAGCTCTTCTGCTCAGGCTCCTCTCCTCTTCTGGTGTCATTTGCAACTCCTATTTAATGTACAGCACTGCGTAATATGTTGGCGCTATATAAATCCTGTTTGTTATTATTAATAAAAGACAACTGACCTGGATATTACCCAATTCGGGTGTCTGGATTATTTTTAAACAGTATTTATATAGTGCCAACATATTAGGTAGCGTTGTATAATAAATAGGGGTAGCAAATGACAGACAGTGACACAGGAGGACCCCATCATGAAGAACTTATAATCTAACAGGTGGGGGAAGTATCACACAATAGGAATATAGATTTTTTGTACCCTAGTTTGTCGGGGGAAAAAACCTTTGCAGTACATGTCTGCCGTACATAGACATTGCTCCGTGTTGTCCCTTTAAGAATAAAAGCCGCTGATCTGTGAGATCCCCACTTCCTGTATTGAGCTGACAACGCAGCACTGTAATTCTGGAGTGTTGTCAGCCTTGTCCCACTTCTCTGTTTTGGAGCACGGAAATAGAAATTGGCATCTGGGGCAAGGCTGGCACAGCTGTTTGGCAATTCAGTGCAGCAGCTAATATGACTTTTTATGACCCAGCAATATCAGAAAGTGAATAACGATCCAGATGAAACATTTGGGTGGCACTGAAGCCTTCTCTTCAGGTACTTTGGCTCTGGTTATGTGTTCTCCTTTGATATGGTAACTAGCACAGGTTTATGACTTGGCAGCGTCCTGTATAACTGACAGCTATAAATGGGAGGTAGGCCAAGCTTCCAACAAGGCATTGCCGCTGCAGATGAAATTGCTGCCTTCAGACATCTGTTACCTGCAATGTGGTCACCATACCCGAGCCGAAAAGGGGGGGGTATATTCAGAAGCCCTAAAAGTGCATTTAAAATATATCTTAACCCCAGAATAAAAATAATACTGCTACTGCAGCTCATTGATCCTTAGATGTGGCGGCTGTATTTTCTCACCTGGTGATCCTGCCAGTAACACACTACTGTCCTAGGGTGCCAATACTCATAAAATGAAAGCACAGCAGTAGTTGTTTCCTTTTAGACAGCCTGTCCCTAATTGAAATCTCAGACAGGGAAAGGAGGGGATAGTGGAAGGAAAAAAGGAGGGGGAAGGAGGTAAAAGAAGGAGAAGAAGAGCAGAAAAAAGAAAAAGAAAATGACAGGGTGAAAGGATGAAGAGGAAGGGGAGAGAGAAGCTACATATTTTACTTAAATTGTGTGTGAAAATTTCATCTTGAGCTATTGAGCTCTGTAAAATTTTGACTTTTTACAACAGAAGGTAAATTGGAAATGGAAGCCAGGCAATAGGAGAGGTAAAGCTGGCACATTTATAAATAATAATTCAGATTTCCTAAACAAAGAAAACAATCACGTCTTCTTGTTATACCTCCTGACCAATAATGAGGAAATGTGGATGTTGTTCTATATTCTCTATAAGGTTCCAGGGTTTCCTAGAAATGGTGATTGCTCTGCTCAGACCGCCGGCCACATGGAGTCACGACACGCATGTTTGTGCT
>NC_092864.1:9248040-9249518 GCF_032062135.1 Pyxicephalus adspersus
GAAGAAAGTGAAAATGAAGGAAAAGTAAAAGGGGGGATGAGGGTGTAAAAGAGAAAGACATAGACATGGAGAAAGGGTGGGAAAAGGTGAGAAGGAAGACGAGGAGGGAAGATAGAAAAACAAAAGGGGAACAAAACAAAAAGAAAAAAGAAGATTCATGCACAATATCTTATATTGCTCTGGCTAACAATTATCAGTAGTTTTAAGATGACATTGTTTATTCTTCAGCACAATACACATAAAATATTCCCATAACCCCCCTACACCCCCTGTAGGCTCTGAATTCTGTACAGAGAAGACATCTGAGAAATAAGGGAAGGAATAGAAATTATTTTGTCAGTTCCATATCCGGCTGCCAGTGTCACACACTTCAATACATTCATCAGATTAGCTGCGGTGAGCCCTCTGCTCTCCCCCACACTCAGCATTGTCACCCTCAGAATGTATGACCCTAAAAGCTTTCATAACTCAGATGTTCAGTGCAGAACAATGAGTTCAGGATCTCCCCGCTGCTTACAATACAAGGGATCACACTGGAATGATATAGCACATGTCACAATGTTATGCGGCAGGAAAGAAAAACATCTTTTATAAAAAAAAAAAAACATCTTCAGGTGTAAAGTGATTTTAGCTGCAAGGTGCATTTGTTCCAAGGGAGATGTCAAATTGGGGATTTTCATTTTGTCAAAAAAATTAAAGGAATTAAGGCTGTTCCCTATCATTCTGCAAGCGATAATTCACTTTTTAAAGAATACCCAATCACATCTAAGGAAATCTACAACTCATTTCCCTGCATGTGATTGGAGGGTTGATGTCAGCATTTATTTTACTTTGCTAAATGAAGCATCCATTGCATGGGGTGAAGTTTCTTTGCTTTGTGAACAGTTTAAGTAAATCAGCTCTGTGTTCACCATTGTCATTTCAACTAAATGCAATCAGGTGAAAAGGGAAGTCAGGGAAATCACTTTTGGGGTTTTTAGGTGGATAATGGGCTTTACCCACTTAGGGTTATGGAGATCATTTGATTTATTCAGGTGATGGCCTCTTGATAGCTGAATCATGATGATGGATATTAGGGAAACAGAAGAACCTCTAAAGAAACTTGAGGAACTCTCCAATCAAAGTTAACTCTAATGCTGACCCTAATAATACTCTATATGATCATTAACCCTAAAGTGAACCTTAAGCTTAACACAAACCCCTATGATAACTCTAACCATACCACCAACCCCCAACTTTAACCAACAGCCTAATGATAACCCTATCCCCACCAATAACTCTAACCCCAATGATAACCCTATCCCTAACAATAACTCTATCTCTAATGATAACCCTATCCCTCCTGATAACTCTAACCCTAATGATAACCCTATTCCTACCAATAACTCTAACCCTAATGATAACCCTATTCCTACCAATAACTCTAACCCTAATGATAACCCGATCTCCACCAATAACTCTAACCCTAATGATAACCC
>NC_092864.1:9250268-9269327 GCF_032062135.1 Pyxicephalus adspersus
ATCCTTAACAATATCTCTAACCCTGGTGTCCCCAACAATAGCCCCCACACTAGCCCCAATGCTAACCCTGTCCCTAACACTAACATCAACCCTAACGTTAACTTTGTCTCCAAAAAAATCCCCAACACTAACCCTAATGCTAGTCTTGTCCTTAACTATAACTTTAACACTAACCCCAATGCTACCTCCAATGCTATCTTTATCACTAACACTAAGCCAAATGCTAGCTTTGTCCCCAACAATAACCCCAGCACTAACCTTGATGCTAACTATATTCCCGAGAATAAGTCTAACCCTAATGGTAACCCTAACCCTAATGTAAGCTCAATTCTACCCCAAATACTAACTCTATCCCTAACACCAACCCTAATAGGAATTATATTCCTAACAATAACTCAAATACTAACCTTATTGCTAACCGTATTACTAACACTAACATCACCCTAACGCTAACTCTGCCCCCCCAAAAAAGTTAAAAACACTAACCCTAATGTTAACCCTTTCCGTAATAATAACCCCAATGCTATCCTTATCCCTTAAACAAAGTGTAATTCTAGCTTTGCCTCCAACAATAACCCTAACACTAACCGCAAATTCTAACCCCATCACTACTAGTAACACTAACCCAATGCTAACTCTAACCCAAATTCTAACCCTGATACTAACCTCATCGCTATCACCAACCCTACGACTTACCTTAATGGGAGAATAGACAAGGATCTAGGAGGGGAATTTGCTTTTTCAGCTGACTTTATTTTCTTCTCTTCCAGCTCCTCCAGCTGTGTCCATGTCGGACCCCGATGACTTTGCGGCCTTGGCGGGCTCCTGGAACTCATCAGATCTGAGTCTCTTTAACCCAGCCAGTGTGGTTGTTCCGGTTATCTTCTCCCTCATCTTCCTGCTGGGAACAGTGGGGAACAGTCTTGTCTTAGCCGTCCTTCTGAGAAGTGGCCAACGCACTCACAATACCACCAACCTCTTCATCCTGAATCTCAGTGTGGCCGATGTGTCCTTCATCATCTTCTGCGTCCCATTCCAGGCCACCATCTACTCCCTGGAGGACTGGGTCTTTGGGGCGTTCATGTGTAAAGCTGTCCACTTCTTCATCTACCTGACCATGTATGCCAGCAGCTTCACCTTGGCAGCGGTGTCTGTGGATCGGTAAGTCTGCTAGAGATCTCCAATCAGCATGGAGCATGAGCTTTGGGTATTGGAGACCTCCAGGGGGTGTGTCGTCCTCTGCAGAGAGACCACTGCTTCCACATAGAACAATAACCCTTTTCTTTTTCATTAGTGGCTGATATCTTTAAGAGCTGGTAGGGTGGCTCACTAAATGATAATGGAGGACAGATGTACTAAGGCTAGATTTTTACCAGGGATGATCATGATCAAGTGGCAAAAAAAACTATTACACCGATGAGTCCATCTCTGAAAGGAGAAAGGTGCCTGTCCAAATTCGGAATTTGAACATTCAGCAGTGTGTGCAGTCTTATCTCTCTTGCTGCAGTTACATAAAAATTATATTTAGGATTTTAACCTTTTTAACAACATAGCAGTAAATCAGTTTCAGGAAACTTCTCTACTTGCTTAGAGTGCGCCACCTGCTGGTTGTAAGTGATAATTATAAAAAATCATATATATATTTATATATTTGCCAGATTAAAAAAACAAAATTTATGTACCAGGCAATGAACACTTTTCAATAATGCTGAGAGATTAAAGACTGAATTATAGGAAGCTAAAAGTAAAGCATAAAATCCTGGTAATGATCTGGAAGAAACTGAGCCTGCAAATATCCATGAGGACTAATGAACCGTCTGTAAATTTATTACACCACCTACCACACTTCGTGGAGCAATAACAGCTAAAAGAGCAATACAATATCTGGAATCAGCAAATAGATTTAGCTGATTTCATTTCTTTAAAGCTAAACATCAAGCACAAAAAACATTGATTTCAAATATATTGTTCAATAGCCACAAAGGAAATAAATCCACTTTAAGAGCACCAAATGGCTTGGCAATCCCAGATATCATCCTGTAAAAATAGCTGTGACATCATCAGTGTGTTGTACATAGCCTGTGCAGAGAGCAAAGCTGTGGGAGGGTCTCAACAGGCCCCACCCAATACTGACAGCCTGTAGAAAACTACAGGGGGGTGGAGACAAGACCGGTCACTCTGCACAAGAACAGAGAGCAAGAGTTTCAGGTCTACATTACAGGAAGCTCCTGCACAAAGGCAAATTTTTTTGCAGGATTACTGCACAGATCTATACGAAATACCAAGATACAGATTTCTTTTTACAGATATTTGTTAACACAACATTCAGTTCTAAAGCATACCTACAGTCAGTTTAATTCGAGTTTAAAATTCCATCTTTCTTTAACTCATTCCTTAAGGTTTTTCCAGGGGATGGGCTTTATCTATTGAGCAGTCATGTGATACTGTTATGTGCACTCAGGAGACGGACGTGTGTTATCAGTATGAGGTCATAGGCAGATCAGCAATTGTCATATGACCTGTTAGCAGAGCCCTGAAGCATCCTCAGGCAGGGTTATCCTATTTATGTATAATTATTTTAAGTGGAGGTATAGGGAACATTTAAAGTTACCCCCACAGTAGGGTTGCAATGGCATTTGTGTCCTCTTTGGGAAGTAAGTGGGAATCCCCAGGTGTCCCCATTGGTAGATTTCTCGGCCTCCACCCAACCTGGTCCAATGGCTCCTTTGTAGAACCCAATGGTCAGTTTGAAGCTTCTCTTGGAAACATTTGCAAAGAGTAGAAAACACTAACTTATCTTTTTTTTCATTCTGCAGATACCTTGCCATCCGATATCCCCTACGTTCCCGGGAACTGAGGACTCCCTGCAATGCCGTTGCCACCATGGCCATTATCTGGGGCTTGTCTGTAGTCTTTGCTGGACCTTATTTAAGCTACTATGACCTGATGGACTTTGAGAGCAGCCACATATGCATGCCGGGGTGGAAAGAGAGGACTCGTAAAATCATGGACACAGGCACTTTCATTGTGGGATATGTCATTCCAGTGCTCATTGTAAGCCTATCCTACACCAGAACCATTAAATATCTCTGGACCGCAGTAGATCCCTTGGAGGACATGTCGGAATCAAAGAAAGCCAAGAGAAAAGTGACCAAGATGATTATTATTGTGACCGTCCTTTTCTGCCTATGTTGGCTTCCTCACCATGTGGTGGTCATGTGTTATCTATATGGTGACTTTCCATTCAACCAAGCCACATATGCCTTCCGACTCCTCTCCCACTGCATGGCCTACGCCAACTCTTGCCTCAATCCCATCGTCTATGCGTTGGTGTCCAAGCACTTCCGGAAGGGATTTCAGAAGGTCTTTAGCTGTCTCTTGAGGAAGAAAGGCCGGAACAAAGTTCATGTGGTCAATGCGGCTCATGCCGAACCTGGCTTTGACGCTGCTTCCACCGAAGTGTCCCACATCAATGAGGACCATGGAAAGAGAAATGCACGACAAACAACCGGTAACCATTCAGATTCTTCAAGACCCTTGGGCACTCCATAAACATCTGAAAAGAAAACAAGAAGAGGAAACCCAACCAGGAGCCACTGTTGTGTCGGTGAAGTTTCTGAAGCACCATCAATGGTCAGAAGTTTGGTGCTTTCTTCTGACTTTTTAGCCAAAAAAGATTATGCCTGTTTTGCTTTGAACCACAAAAACCCTGTGTTCCTAGGACATCCTCCATAAATGGTTTGGCTTCAGTGTAAGCTTTTTTTTTAGAGCACAAGTAGTGGTTGAACTCAAGAAAAAATAAACAAAAGGCCACCAACTTCAGGACAGGATATTTAAGAGAAAACTATGGCACCTATAGGTGAACTCCAGATTTTTTATATGGCTTCAATACAATCCAACAACCACTTTGTAATGGTTAAGCCAACAATGTGTAGGAAATATAATCTCCAGCAAGATTTAGGACTTCTACATTTCCATGTTCAAGATGTTTTAAATAAAATTGGACGCATAGTATAATACCGGAGAATAAATCAATATAAAAAAACCACCAAGCGGATGCTCCTTAGCTTTGCTTTGGGATTAAGGTCAAATCGAATTATTATTTCCTTCTTAACACAAAGAACGCAAATAGAGCATAAAAAACGGACAATAATATATCTCACGGTTGGAAATAAATATCGATGAGGATTTTACGTCAAGCATCTCTATGGAAACTATGTAGCATTAACAGATTTGGACATTTAGTTTTCCCTGTGGGGTCATTTTAGGGACTCGCTGCTGATGAAAGGGCAGAGGATGACCGGTAATCAAGACAAAGGTTGACATCTATGTATAAAATTGAGCGTTGAGTCGATGTAAGAAAGAGAAGGACGGTTTGATGATTTCGGGTCCAGCGGTCAGCGATGGCCTTTACCTATGTTCAAAGATATCAATATCATGGCAAAGGAAGTCAGCTTGGCTACCTAAAGAAATTGATGAAAATCGTTGGGGTTATTTAAAGCGATGCCAAATGGCTAAATAGACTGTTTTACTTTGTTTTACCTGTTCATGCTATTTACACAACTCTGCTACATTACTAAGCAGTTAGGTGGCGCAATTGTATCCTGAGGCAGAATCACAGCTCCCTGTGCCACCTACCTGGCTCACACTCACCCTGTTCAGTCTAGTTTGAGTATAGTGAAAGTGAAAATTGATTTAGATTTCAGTATATTGTGATTCAAGAACATTGTAAAGTGATCCAATTAGTGGACTGGAGGGTGATTTTTTTTTTATATACTGGAAGTTCTACTTTTATGTTGGAAACCTACTGATGACTACATATGGTAGGTGGATGAATGAACGACCCCACTCCTGCTGTGACAAGATTTATAAAACATTCCTGAATTTTGGTAGACTCCATTGCCGGCCATTTCAACATGTAAAAACTGTATGTACCTGGAATGTACCTACCTTATATTATGTCCTCCACTCGTGGTGTCCTAAAGATGGTGATGTCACTTGCTTTATGGCAGAACTGATCACTTTGGATCTCAATTGTCTTCCCAAATGTCTTCTGGGAAAGATGAGTGATCCTCCGTGCTCCCATGATCTTGCCCGAAGACCAGTGATGCCACCATTTAGGCACCATAGGCAGATGTCATTGGTAAGGTAAGTATATTTTTTACCCAACTGGGGTTTTGGGTGTTCCTATCCTCTTCTGTGTGCTCCAGCTCCTGCTATTGCATTTTCCATGATATAAAATGAAATGGAATGGTGAAAGCTATTCATAATGGTCCCAAGAGGTGCACAAAGATCTCACAGACCCCAAGAAGTGTAAGCACCCACCAGGTAATAAACCTTTTCTACCAAAAACTATAATATCAAATGGACTGACCCTTTAATGAACAACTGTACCCAAAACTTTGTCTTTTTGTATGTCTTTGATCAGTATTTCTGTACTTTAAAATGTTGCCCATTTTCTTTAGAGTTGGCCATTTTCATAAGAGTGGCTCTATTATTGGAGCTTCTGAATCCCTCAGGAACCATTGGAAGCCCATTGTACTCTTAAAAACCTTTCATTTTGCCTTAACCATTGACTTCAACCCAGTCAAAATTTTACCAAAATTTTCTGGTCGAAAAATTTGTTTTGCTCACCCCTTAATATAATGATGCATTGGTGTAATCCTGGTACCTCTGTACATTTTCTAATGATGGGGGCAACTGGTAGAAGCTGGGACTTTTAATGAAGTTATCTTTGGCCCTTTAAAGAAATAAAAGAAGCCATCGTGTTATTGAACATGCACACCCTCAAGACTAACCAGAATTTATGAAGGCGTTGTACGCATTATAAAAAGGACTTTATGAGTAAATGTTTATTGTCTATGGAAATGTTGGGCTTTTTCTGGTACAAGTTTTTGCCACACTGATATACCACTGAAAATTAAAAATAATGATTTCTAAAATATGATTTGCAAAGTTTTTTCTGCATCCTTTCCAGGTTTTCTATCTGGTTGGGAAGAGGGATTTAGATCCAGAACTAGGCAGGGGAGAGGGCAAGTAAACACAATCATTGCTGAGAGATGTGGTTTTAGAACCAGGCAGGAGATTAAACATCTCAGATATATGGGTCAGGCAGCAAAGGGAGAGGACAGAAGAACACCGTATCAAAACCAGTTAGGACAGCAGAGGAGGCAGTAGACAGAAACGGTCACAGAACCAGGCTGGTGGCAAGAGGGACCTAAGTGTAAAATTGGCTGCTAATAAATATATGTAAAGATGAACCAGGCAGAAGGTCAGGCAGGTTGTAGACACATTTAGAAGGTCAGGCAGGTTGTAGATGCATTTTGTTGTACCAGACAGTAGAACCAGACAGTAGACCAGGCAGGTTTAAGATCTATTAAGCAAAGAAACCCGACAGGAACAAGCAGGTTGTTGACACATTCATAAAGGAACCATGTAGGAGGTCAGGCAGGTTTACTAGAGGGACCACACAGCAGTTCAGCCAGGTTTTTGATGAATTTACCTGAAGTACCAGGCAGGTGGTCAGGCAGGTTGTAGACACATTTGGTAATAGAACCAGAAAGTAGGTTTGGCAGGTTTAAGATGAGGAAATTTCGATCCCTTGGCAAATCGGGCCTTTCTCGCTTACCAAAAAGGTAAGAAAGAACGGCCTTCTGATTCGCCGAGAAGTCGAGCTCTCGCCGAACTTTTGTAAGAGATCTTTATATTACAATGTCAGGAGGTTATCCTTTGCCGGGCATCTTCTCAATGATTCCAGGTGTGGCTGCATTCATTGAGAAGAGTGTGCGATCCCTGGGGCACTAGAGGTTAATTAACCTCCAGTGCCCAGGGATTGTGTGAACTTGAGTCGATTACCTCTAGTGCCGAGAATGGCACACTGTTCTCAATAAATGCGGCCACAACCGCATTCATTGAGAAGATCCCCGGGCACTAGAGGTTTATGCGATCCCCAGGTATCGCAAACAGGAGGATTCCTAAGGAATCATGTCAATCCCCTTTGAATCCTCCTGTTATAATTTCCTCGATCTTACGATGGTTTCACAAAATCGGTTCACCGAAATTTCTCGGAACCATCAGAAGTTCTAAGAAATTATAACAGGCATACTCACTTAGCCCATTTTAGGATCTATTTAGCAAAGCTACCAGACAGGTTGTAGACACCTTCAATAATGTAACCAAAGAGGAGTTCAGGCAGGTTGTAGACATATTTAGTAGAAGAACCAGACAATAGAGCAGGCGGTTTGTAGGCACATTTTGAAGAGGAACAAGACATGAAGTCAGGCAGGTTGTAAATGCATTTAGCAGAAGAAGCAGACAGTGGGTCAGGCAGGTTTAAGATGTAATTAGCAAAGGAACCAGACAGGAGGTCCAGCAGGTTGTAGGCACATTTAGAAGAAGAAACAGACAAAAAGTCAGGCAGGTTGTAGACACATTCATTATAGGAACCAGAGAGGAGGTAAGGGAGGTTGTATGCACATTCATTAAAGGAACCATAGAGGAGGTCAGGCAGGTTGTAGGCACATTTAGAAGAAGGACCAGACAGGAGGACAGGAAGGTTGTAGATACAATTACAAGAGGAACCAGGAAGAAGTTTTGGCACTTTGTAAATGCACTTATAGATGAGGTCAGGCAGGTTGTAGACACATTCATTATAGGAACCATAGAGGGGGTCAGGCAGGTTTTAGACACATTTAGTAGAGGGATCAGACAGTAGGACAACCAGGTTTTAGATGAATTGACCTGAAGAACCAGGCAGGAGGCCGAGCAGGTTGTAGACACATCCATTATAGGAACCAGAGAGGAGGACGGGCAGGTTGTAGACACATCCATTATAGGAACCATAGAGGAGGTCAGGCAGGTTGTAGACACATCCATTATAGGAACCATAGAGGAAGTCTGGCAGGTTGTAGACACATCTATTATAGGAACCATAGAGGAGGTCAGGCAGGTTGTAGACACATCTATTATAGGAACCATAGAGGAGGTCAGGCAGCCCCCCCCTTGGATCTGATTTTTTTAAAGCCCCCTATACATGCCGTGTACATGGTGATGTCTCAGGGCCCCCATGGGTG
This sequence comes from Pyxicephalus adspersus, assembly GCF_032062135.1. Classification (NCBI taxonomy): domain Eukaryota; kingdom Metazoa; phylum Chordata; class Amphibia; order Anura; family Pyxicephalidae; genus Pyxicephalus; species Pyxicephalus adspersus. Next base: position 9,258,341 of record NC_092864.1, read on the forward strand.
GCCCTTCCTTCTAGCAATGTCTAAGAATTCTGTAATCTAAGGATGAGATATTGCCCTACTAGTGCGCGGCTCCTTGACAGGAGCTGATCATCATACCAAGTAACCCTACCATCTAGTGGTGGAGATTAGGTACTGCAAGGGGCAGAATTAAAAGGGAGCACTGTATTTCTTTCATGTTAGAATCTATAAACCCCCAACCCAACACTCCTTCACATCTGAAAAAGACACATTTTACTTCCCAAAGTATTTGAATTTCTGTTCAGCCAGTTTTGTATTTCACATACTTCTATTACCCCTGCCAGGTAAGTCACTGTCATATTTCCTGATTCCTGATCACCTCCATGTTCATATGAGGTGGTGATGATAATAAAGAATCATTGGGGAATCATCAGGCTCATACAGGATTCTGCATATAATAAAAGTTATAGGTGTATCATTTGCCTTCCTGTGCAGTGAATTGCAAAACTGGCTATACAGAATCACAATGTGTAATAGTTAGTGTGTAGTGTGTAGTAATAGTAATGTGTGTAGTTTTTTGCTTGGAAAAGACATTCACATTCACTATAAAGCCATAGATACCTGCTAATCTTCAAGTGCTCACTCTGACACGGAGGAGGGGGATAGTGTTGGATCTTTGCAGAGGGACCACTGTTTCTATGCAGAGCACAAGACGCCTTCTCTGCTCCATGATGCTGTAAAGAAAACTGACAGCCACTTTTGTCATATAACCCAAGAGGGAGGTGCAAAGTGTGCCACTGCATGAGAGTCCTGGACCCAACAGGGGCCCCCCAACAGCCTTGTCACTGACTTAGGCATTGACCTCAAGCCGGTTCTGGTACAGGGCCCATATGCAGCTATGTCTGCCACTGTATCTCAAGAAGCTGCAGGCTGTCTGTAATGCGCATTCCTGAGATTGCACTGCATCTTCATGAGACTTCCTCTAATAATAATAAATGATCACGCATGTGCATTGAATAGACATGAGCACACTCTTACGCATGCGCAGAAATAAATCCCACGCATGCGCAGTGCAAGATTGGCCACTGTCCTCAAGAACCAGAAGAACATGTGAACCCCGGAAGGAAGAGTGAAAGCAAGACAGCATAGGATTCACTGGGAACGGTAAGTACATTGATCGAAGGCATTCTTCTTTATATAACACGGCCATTCATCATTACCCGGAGTTCTCCTACAACACTGGGACCCCCATTTTACCCCTGGCCTGTGAATTCTCCAACGCATGCCGCATGACACGACTCGGCACGATCCAATCCTGTTCCTCCGCCCTGACACCAATCCCCCGTTATAAATGGAGATTGAATTGCTTCTATACATTGAAGTGTCAGTAAATAGCCGGCAGCGCGCTGGCTTTGTTATCCATTTCCATACATTAAGGGGGGCGACACGCTGGCATTAAATAAAAGCTGCGGAGAGCCCATTCCAATTTACATAATGTCATCCAGCCGCAGCTAACAAAGCTTCATCTGCATGATTGCGCAGGGTCTGCGTTATGATAAATCGCTGCATGGAACATAAATAGATTTCGGGGTATTTGCACGGCTGCACACCAGTAATTCATATTGGCGGAGATCCAATCGTGTTAGCCGCAAGGTCAATAATAATAAGTGTAACAATCAGAATGAAGAAATCTATACAATATACAGACAGAAGAATTTGGAAAAAATGGGAAACTTTCCTAGGCTTTTAAAAAAAACACTTAAGGTCCAATTAGTGACTTTGTCTAGCCTGTGATGATGTCATTGGTCTGCTGCAGGCAGGAAGAATAATTTCCTCGGTCTTCACTCCGCCAAAGGTCAGACTGCAATATTGGAACAAGGTCTGTGTGAGATATCCCAGGAGTTACATGAATGGATGATGCCTGAATAAATATGGTGCAGTCCTTTTGGAAAGAAAGGGGGGAAAGTACGGCGCTGCATAATATGTTGGTGCTATATGAATAATAATAATATTAATATAGGCATAAAGTGGGAGGCAGATGGCCACCCCACTGACTTTAGCCCTAACTACCCCTAGTAGCAAGGATTTACCTACCTCTAGCTTGTCCTAACAGCAAGGACTTACCCTCAGGGCACACTCATTTTGGGGGTGCATGCTTTTCCCCTAGTTCATTTATTCAGGGTGTAAGTACTTACCCCCCCCCGCATCCTCTTTCAGTCAGGGGTAAGTGCTCACCCCTAAGTGCATGCTCGTTTAGGGGGTTCTTGCCCCCACAGCAAGCTAGGAGTAGGTAAGAATTTGCTACTAGATATAGCTGGGGTAAAAAAGGTGGGGCCAGCTATTCTGTCTGAAATTTCTTAGATTGTAAGCTCTTCGGGGCAGGGTCCTCTCCTCCTCCTGTGTCATTGTCTGTATTCGTCTGTCATTTGCAACCCTTATTTATTGTACGGCGCTGCGTAATATGTTGGCGCTATATAAATACTGTTTATTTATAATAATAATAATAATTCCTGTAATCTAATTAGACTGATCCAATGAGAGCTCCCTCTAGTGGTTATTCTGCATCACTGAACCAACTATAAAATCTGAGAATTGCACTCCTATTCATTCAGGGGATAAGGTATTGCCCCAAGGTCATGCTAGAGGTGGGAAAGTGGGCATCTGCATCTGCTCTGTATGAATTCAAGATAATAACTCTGAGCCAGTGAGAGCTCCTTCTAGTGGTTATTCTGTACCACTATACTATCTGCATTCTCATTCATTAAGGGGATAGGTCATTGCCCCAAGGTTATGCTAGAGGTGGGTAAATGTTTTCCACTATGGATAGCTAGGGTAAAGGGGCAGGGCATCTGCCTGCTAGCTGCTCCATGTGATTTCAGACTAATTACACTTGACCAGTGAGAGCGCCTTCTAGTGGCTAATCTAGTCCTATATACACCTCTACTTCACAGCCATGAATCAAACCTGTCATTGCCAATTGAAAACAAAAAGGCCATTTCAAGGTCTGATAACTTCTAGGAACCAATGTTCCCATCTACAGAAATGTCAGTTTTGTGTCTCTCTGATTCACAATTTATTGAATTTGTGCCAGCCGTCTATATGCGTGCAGCCGCACACCGACCCTGCACGCACGTCTATGGGATTAATAAAGGGTGTGAAATTGTCATGTCAAATTTTACACGCCACCAAATCCACTGACCTGAAATCCTGCCGGTCACATAGCTACGAGCGTGTCACCCACCATCGGATTCCGCGTATTGATGTTTTTTGGGATTGTGGCACGCACAATCAAAGACGCCCAAAGCAGTCATGCAACATCCTCCATGCGGACGGCAAATCATTCTGAGCAACTAAATAGATTTGTAGGAAACTTTCTCTGGATTCCTGAATATTCCCATTAATCCTTAAAATGATATCACATATCAGGAAGTTACCCAGTTATATTTAAATCCTTTGACCTGGCAGAACTGATGTCCCCTTTCCCATTTTTATCTTTTCTCCCTTTACTTTATCAATCCCAATGAATAACAGACGACTTGTTCGGAAGAAATTAAATACAACTTAATTTTCATATACATCCCTTAAACACAATTTTCCCCACCCATTTAAACTCTCATTACCCACTTTTCTGGTTTCAGGTCCTCAGGGGCGTTAACCTGATCAGCCACACCCCCTTCTCAGGCCCTCCTCTTATCTGAACCTTGTGCTCCAGGGGCACAGCCCTGCTCTCAGGAACAGGACCAGTCTGGCAGGCCCTCTGCTAACTGAACCTCTGCTGCCTTTTTCTTAGCTACAGGTCCTCCCACCACTGCGACAGTTCCCCATCATACTGCCCCCGAGGACCCCAACTGCCAACCTCCAAACCGTAACAATAGGTCGGAGGAAGGGACCCTGTTCTGTTCCTCCTAATAGACTGACCATTCTTCTTTACCTCCTCCTTTTATCACCTCTTATTCCCCGCCTCTTCCACTTCATTTGGTACCGTGTTTCGACCTGCCCACCCTGGTGTGCCCAAGGACAATAACCAGCAGTGCAACATCCTCACCACTAGAGGCTCTGGAGATGACCTGGTTACTGCTTAGACTCTGTGCCTTGGCCCTTCTTAGGGCTCACACCATTTCTGTGCAAGCCGTAGCTCCACCTAGTGGCCATGTCCCCCCCAAGCATGACACATATCTTTTCTCATTGGTGTACTTTTGGCTGTTTTGTGGTGTTGATTGAGTCTCATTACCAAGTACACATTAAAAATGAATTTCATTAATAATATGAATATAACCCACTTCTATCCAGATCAGCCAATCTATTATTTTCCATGCCATGACCCCCCATGTAAGGACATTTGGTCAGATACCCAACTATGGGACTTCATGTCCATTGGTATGATCGATCAGATGCATTTGGAAGAGATAAGCTAGAATGAGCACGGAGAATTTTTTTCCCTCTACAAACGTCTTCATTTTCCTAATTGTCCATATTGATGAGACGCCTCTCAGATTTGGATCAGACAAGGTCACTGTTTCTGCTGATGTTCACCCTGTAAGGTTACTAGAACAACTTCACCTTCTCGATCACACTCTGTGCCTTCAGGTTTCAGGAAGTTTAATGAACAATCTATTGATGTTTCCATAGCAAGTTATTTCTTTTTAAAACAATTATCGGCGATGGTAATATAATCACGGCCACAGACTTTTCTCGTTCTGTTGCGTTGTCCGTTATTGGCCGTGTCCTTGGCTCAGGGTCAGCTAAGTTTCTTTTGCCTAATTTGCCTTTTCATAGTAGAGTCCAAATGAGGTTTAAAAAGGCAGGTGGCCAAAACCCCAAAACCCGAACTGTGGTTGGTATTAGAAGTTGTGGCATTTGATTCTTGAAAGCCATGGGGAAGTTTTGGCCAACTTATCAATTTGGAGAGAAGTCTCCATGTACAGCCTGGGCCTGGGACCCAAGAGGGCACCCCAAGGATACAATGTTTGCTCCAAAAACTATTTTCCATGGAGCGATTTCCCTTGCAATGATTATAACAAAGTAGCGATTATAAACTCTTTTCACATATATTGCGCTTAACTTCCAATGCAGCTATGTACATTACTATTGTTAACAGACGTTTGCAGCAGAAGTGTAAATGGCGACACTTTTCTGGCAAAAGAAATGCTTCTCCTCTTAAGAGCATCCATATGTAACCCAGGCCAAGGTCATTCATCTAACTCTATATTAAGATCAAGAGTTCCGGTGCCAATTTGGTGCATTATTCTCATTTAAATTACAAATGTAATCATTAAAACATATAAAGCTGGCCTGTAATAGATTCAAAAGGAAAATAATGAGATTATGCATGTGATGGATGGAGTAGGATGTTTAATTTTATTGATGGGCTGTCAGCAGTTATTATACATTGAGTCCGGTGGCCTGAATGGTCCCTGGAGGCTCAGCTGTAAGCACTTACTTTAGGTAGCATTCACTTATATATAAAATAACTAATACACCGAGCTGCTGGGTGAAAATACATTTTATCCTGGTGCCTGTGTGGTTCTTAGACAAATCTCCATAAGCCTGACCTGGGGACTTGGTACAAAGTTACAATGATAACTGGAGTCACAGAAGCAAAGACTGGAAGATGGAAAACTGGAGGGCAGAGACTGCTGGAGCAAAGACTGGAAGAGCGAAGACCAGAGGGGAGAAGATTGGAGTAGAGAAGATTGGAGGAGTGAAGACTGAAGGGGAGAAAATTGGAGTAGAGAAGATTGGAGTAGAGTAGATTGGAGGACAGAAGACTGAAGGGGAGAAGATTGGAGGAGAGAAGATTGGAGAAGAGAAGATTGGAGGAGAGAAGATTGGAGAGAGAAGATTGGAGGAGAGAAGATTGGAGGAGAGAAGATTGAAGGAGAGAAGATTGGAGGAGAGAAGATTGGAGGAGAAAAGACTGAAGGAGAGAAGATTGGAGGAGAGAAGACTGAAGGAGAGAAGATTGGAGGAGAGAAGACTGAAGGGGAGAAGATAAGAGGAGAGAAGATTGGAGGGGAGAAGATTGGAGGATGGAAACTTTAGAAGTAAAAGCCGAAGAAGCAAAGAATGAAGGACAAAGACTGGAGAAGCAAAGACTAGAGGAGTGAAAGCTGGAAGAAGGAGACTAAGGAGTGAGGACCATAGGAGAGAAAACTGAAAGTGAGAAGACTGAAGAGTGAAGACTGGAGGACGGAAACTGGAGAAGCAAAGGCCGGAAGAGCAAAGACTGGAAAAGGAAGACTGGACGAGCAAAACCCAAAAAGAGGGAAGACCGGAGGTGCTTAGACTAAAGGAAATTTATTTAGCAGATTTTAGACCACTTCAAACTGTCCAGCCGTCCTTTTCAAGGTTTTCCCTGCTGCTGATGATGGTTTGATGATGAATGCCGTCCACATGACAAGCGGTTGTATCCCAACAAATAATGGCTGGGACAAATAATGCCATTAAATATTAAATGCGTTTTCTCAGTGGAGGCATTTTAAATGTGCTGCCTGCCTGAGCCTTAAACAAATAACACATTTTCCATAATGCATTGCTGTTATTAGTGAGAGGAGAATACAGAACTGTAATGGGCAGATAAATTCACACAGGCGGAAAATAAGTGAATCCATACACACTTTACTATTATGGCCCTGTACCAGCAACAGCATGGGGTGGTGGGGGGGGGGGGGGGTTGTTTAATATTAGGAAGAGCATGTACCAACTTAAATCAACCTGAGAGACTTATCACACATATAAAAATACTATATACCAATGTATGGTGGTTTCCATCCAGTCCTGAGCATTTTCACAGCTTTATCACAATGTTGTGTATAGTAGAGGACATCTGATCTGGTTTTGCGGCAGTTTCCCTTTCACTTACAGATCTCCTCCACGCCCCAACCCTGTGAAGCGGCAGACTGATCTGTCACTCTGCTACTCTAGACATCATTCTTTTAGTGCAGCACACCTGATTGGCTCCTTCTGCTGCTTCTCCCTTCTATCTCCATCAAAATATATCCAAGCTCTGCAATCAGTAAAGCCCATGCTGCAGCTGATGGGAGACCCAGTAGGGGGCGTGGTGGACTTTTGCAGAGAGACCACTGCTTCTTTACAGGTAGTAGGGTCTTTCCCTGCCAGCAATGCTGCACATGCTGGCAGACGGCATATTTTTCCACCCAGGTTGTGAATCTATTCTAATGATTTGAATGAAAATTACACTTGGACTTTAAGTAAATCTGATGTTCTTCTAGTGCTCCTCACCCACACTTTTAATTTTCTAAACAAAAGACAGGTTTGTTCAGCGTGTCGCTGGTCACAAATGATGTCAGAATATTCTTAGAAGATTCTGTTCCCTTTTTTGTCACATCAGACACCACAGATAAAAGTTCAGGGCCCCACAGATGACAATGGGCTCTTATAGCACTGAAGAATAGGAAGCGTTGCCAGGGGCCCAGCGTGTGTCCCTGGTATAAAATCGCAGCGCTCTTTCATTCACCAGGCAGCGTTTTCTGAGTGATCTTTTGTATTATCAAATGTGACAATTTTTTATTAAGGACTTCATCTCAATTCTCTCTTCTCATCTCCATATGGATGTCCCAGTTTTATGGGGAAAGTTGGGGAAAATGTTTTATTCTTTAATCCTACTATTGAATCAGCAGCTCAGCTCACCCTGTGTCAGCACTTCCAGCACTTACACAGCAGCACAAAACCTCCTCTCAGCTGCTAAGCTCACCTTGTGCCAACACTTATGTCAACAACTTCAAAGCAGCACCCCTCTCCCACCAGTGACTCTGCAGCTCAGCTCACCCTAAGCCAGCATTTATGGCACTGACTCAACAGCTCAGAGCCCCTCCTGCAAGTGACTCAGCAGCTCAGCTCACCCTCACCTTGTGGCAGCACTCAGCAGTTCGGCTCACCTTGTGGCAGCATTTACAGCACTGACACAACAGCTCAGCACCCCTCCTGCAACTGACTAAGCCACTCAGCTCACCTTGTGGCATCACTTACAGCAGTTCAGCACCCCCTCCAGCCAGTGATTCAGCAGCTCTGCTCACCCTGTGCCAACACTTAAAACACAGACTCAACATCTCAGCACCCCCTCCTGCCATTGACTCAGCAGCTCAGCTCACCCTATTCAAGCATTTACAGCACTGACTCAACTTTTCTACTCCCCCTTCCCACCAGTGATCCAACGTCCCCTGCTCCTCCTCCCATTATTGGCATAACAGTTCCACTCACCCTGAATACCAACCCCCTGCCACCCCCTTCCAGCAGTGATGTGCCAGCCTGCCACTTTTGCAACAGTTATGAGTGATAGGAGAAAGCAGAATCCAGCATTCAAAAGCATAAGTGCTTCCCAATTGATCATTGAGGATGAATTATTCCACAGTACCTGCAGCTACATAGTGTAGTAGGAGCTTGCTTTTTATAAACACATAAACATATGACTGTCCATCGACTGGCCACAGCATATCCGGGAATTGTCATTGTTTCATGTTAGGTGCATGCAGTAATGTGTAACACTTCCACAATTGTGAAAGATCTGAGCCCGTTGCACCATATCACACGGTGAATCCATAAAAAGTTAAAGTGATGCATCCTGACCATAGGGGGCAGAAGTCTGAGTTCACACGAGCGGTAGGAATGGTGAATGGCACCCTAGCAGCATCTCGGCAGCCCCAATCACTGTGCTGGTTTATAACAACCTGGCATTTGAACATTCGGCAATGGGCCATACTTTGCAGCTCACATTCGACCCTATTCATCCCCCGTGGCAGCCGCAGGTAAGGAGCTGCATATGGCACCTTGACCATGAACATGAGGAAGCAGTCACAGCACCTTGGCTTCACCGCCCACTTAGCCTTAAGATTTTTGGCATCACCTCAGCCTTGGTTACTGGCCTAGAAGCCAAAGGTGGCTTTTTAATAATAAAAAAAGTGAAACTTTTCTGAAAAATAACATTCTGTATATTGGGTCACGTCAGGAATTTGATAATTAAGTTAATAAAAGGTTCACTTCAAAGAGCTTAGAGTTCTACCTCCAAATAAAACCTCAGCATTTTGCCATCCAAACCTAGACTACCCAGCCCACTAAGCCGAAGGGCCAAAGATCGCTTCCGGCAACAATTTTGTGGTTGTAATGGATACATTGGCACTACGAGTGGAGCATAGAATACATCTCTCTCCCCGAGGAAGAGGAACACGTATGGAGACAGCGAGTGAGATATTCTCATATATGGAATTCATCATAATACATTGTACTGTACCAATAAATAGTGTGCCAGATAAGTACTGCCGAACACACGTGCCTTACGTATGCATCATTATCTTATATATATAGATATGGCTGCAGTGGAAAAATAGGGTGGCAAGGGAGTAGGGAAGAGGAATGGCCTATGTGGAATTGCCAAATCTATTTTACAACTACAAGCTACATCTCTCCAGAAACATAGAAATCTCAGTTGAACACATGGAGTTAATGCACAACACTGAAATACTCTTTATTTCAGGGCTAATAAGTGCAAAATAAAAACTCATTAAAAACATGCTTAGGATGCCTTAAAGCGTGTTAATGCTTTAAGGCATCCCAAGCATGTTTCTTTTAATAAATATTTTATTTTAGTTAGACACTATTCAAATTTTATAGCCGGGAAGGGGATGGCAGCAAGTGGGCACCACCACTATTCTATACTATACCAGGCAGCATGTCTTCCTCTAACAGGGTTGTTTAGAGGGTGCTAAGCACTGGGGTAAGAAAGTGTAGTTTCAAGGTAACCACAAAAGAAGGTATTGGCCTTTTTGAGGGGTTGAGGGGTCATCCAAATTTTGCCCCAGTGCCTCTTCTATGTCATTTTGCCCTGCCTTAGTTACTACATATTCACATTTGGTGTTGTTTTACCACAGAACCAGGGTTCCTTGCACAAAAGCAATTGCTAACTCATCCATACGCCACAAATGATGAAACAGTTCAGGAAAGGTTGCACCATGCAAAATAACTTACAGATTCCAAAATGAACTTTCCTGCTGAATTGAAGTTCTGTATGTAATTAATTACAATGTATTGTAATTCCATACTGCCCTGTCCAAAATGAGTATGGTTCTTATGTATGTGTATGGGGGCAGAGGTGGGGGCTGTTTACATGTTTTTGTTGTTTTATTTTTTTTAAATTCAGTTTTGACTTCACTTACTCAACTATTATTGGGGGCTGATGATAAAAAGTTTCTTCCGCAGATAAAGATGATCAGGTGGTTTTCCAGCTGCCTGATCAGAATAGCCCTGCATGTTGCTTCCCAATACCATTATCATGTCATTTGCAGCAATTCAGTTGTTCCTTATATAAAGTTAAAAGTCACTGGACAATCTATGACCACTCAGTCCACAGAGTGACAACACTGGTGTATGATTTCACTGCTGTACTGTGTTGTCACCTTGTTTATTTAAAAAAAGCATGAAAATAACCAAAAGAAAAACTGTATTACGGGGAGACTCCATAAAACAAAGCCGCTGTGTTCATTATGATTTCATTTTACTCACAGTTCCACTTTAATGACAACAAGCTCCTTGTTCAGCAGGGATGCAAATTGGATTGTGTGTTAGGCAGTTTGCCAGTGGAGATAAAATCAATACGTCTCAGGATAATGGACATATGAAATAACAATTATATTTTCAGCAGGAATTGCATTCAGAATATTTTATGTGCATTTGAACTATCTGAGAACACAGTGGAACAAATCCACGAAACAGCCTTGAAACTCTGCGCAATGCTTGTCAATGCAGCCTGGAGGTTCAGGACAATGAAGGGTTTCTGTCAAGGATCTTCAGACTACAGAGAATGCTCAGCAATGGATGCACAGGAAAAACACACATGGGACTGTCATGATTGCTAAGGATTTGTTGTTTTGTTTAGGCAATCACGTCTAATGTCCCCATCATAGTCCAATGTCCCCACCATAGTCTAATGTCCCTACCATAGTCTAATGTCCCTACCATAGTGTAATGTCCCCACCGTAGTCCAATGTCCCCACCATAGTCTAATGTCCCTACCATA
>NC_092864.1:9269346-9281392 GCF_032062135.1 Pyxicephalus adspersus
TCCAATGTCCCTACCATAATCTAATGTCCCATCATAGTCTAATGTCCCTACCATAATATAATGTCCCCACCATATTCTAATGTCCCCACAATATTCTGATGTCCCTACCATAGTGTAATGTCCCCACCATACTCTAATGTCCCTATCATACTCTAATGTCCCCACCATATTCTGATGTCCCTACCATAGTGTAATGTCCTCACCATAGTATAATGTCCCTACCATAGTCTAATGTCCTCACCATAGTATAATGTCCCTACCATAGTCCAATGTCCCCACCATAGTCTATTGTCCCCAACATAGTCTAATGTCCCTACCATAGTCCAATGTCCCCACCTTAGTCTAATGGCCCCACCATACTCTAATGTCCCTACCATTATCCAATGTCCCCACCTTAGTCTAATGGCCCCATCATACTCTAATGTCCCTACCATAGTCCAATGTCCCCACCATAGTTTAATGTCCCCATCATAGTCTAATGTCCCCATCTTACACTAATGTCCCCACCATGGTCTAATGTCCTCACCATAGACTAATATCTCTACCATAGTCTAACGTCCCCACCATAGTCCAATGTCCTCACCATAGTGTAATGTCCCTACCATAGTCTAATGTCCCCATCTTACACTAATGTCTCTACCATAGTCTAAAGTCCCTACCACAATCTAATGTCCCCACCATAGTCTAATGATCCTACCATAGTCTAATGTCTTAGCATAATTTAATGTCCCCCCATAGTCTAATTTCCCCACCATAGTATAACACCCCCACCATAGTCATATGTCCCTATCACAGAGCTGGGACTCATATATTCGACTAGGTAAAATTCTACCAAAAATTTACTTCAAGATCAGGTCGAATCTGCTATGACCAAAGCATCATTCTTTTAAGTTCCCAGCCAATCCATTAAAAGGGCAGCTGGGCATCATCCATGATGGATTCACCCAATGTAATACCAGGAGCTTTATCCAGAACTCTTGGTATTTTTCACCTGCGTCCAGCCAGTCCAGCAAGAGGGCATTAGGGGACAGCTCTCTTTCGCTGACTTCATGCTGGATTTTCTGAATTAAAAAGCAGCCGAGGCTTGAAGAGATCGTCGTGGGATTTGATTTGGAAATTGCCATACTTGTAATTATAAATAAAAACCTTTCGGGGTTAGTTTCTCCTTTTTCCTTTCTAGGAATGGGAAAGAAGCACCTATGTCCTTACATGTCAGAGTGAGGGTAGGGATACCCTTCCAGATTCCAAAAAAGCTCCCCACGCACAGGTTTTAATGGTTGTGGGATTAGATTTGGACATTGGTGGATCTGCAAAGGCGAATTGTAGTTAAAAAACCTTTCTGGGTTTTTTTTATTATTATTATTTTTATTGTTTAAATTATTTTCATATACAACCAACATATAATATACATACTCCATAGAACAAAACTCACAGTGTTTAGTAAGAACTCACAGAGTGTTCAAATTTACAATTCATTTCTGTGCAAACAGTGTTGCCCACTCTTTTAAATGGTGAATCCGAGGAAGAAATCTTCCATATCATCTTATTATTACATTTTTCTAAAAAACACCTTTCTGGGTTAATTCAATCTATTTTTGGGATAGGTAAGGAGTACTTTGTGCCTAATTCCTTATTCCTCATATTGAGGGTGAGGATATCTGAGGGGCCCTATTAAAGGACAACACCAGATTCCAAATAAGCTATTACAGATCAGATTTAACAAAAAATCAAAGACCCCTATCCTTTTATACAACACGGTACCACTTCCCCAATGGTAAGAGAATAATTGTTTCAAATTCCTGTAAGGACACAGGGATTTCCAAAACAAAGCGGGATTTTTAATGGTACAACATAATTTTATTGAACAATGTTTAAAATCCAATTAATACAAAACTTCAAAGAAAATTGTTTTAAAAAACATTTTACATGATTAGGTTTAGCTAAGGGGTCCTAGGACCACTGGACAGTAATGCTGCTACCTATAAAGATTGAGTATTTCCAAAGAATGTAGAAACATTGGAAAGGATAGATCACCCAACGCGTTTCGCCGAGCTGGTCTGCTTCTTCAGGGGTGTTGTATTATAAAGGTAGATCAGGTTGTCTAAAGAATTACATACAAATGCAAAAGTATAAGTATCAATATATATTATTAATGTAAGTATCAATATATATTATTATTAATATATTATTATATTAAAAACGTAAATCAAGAAATTCATAAATTGTAATGACAAACAAGTGCACAACAAACTAAATGTGCAGAAAACACAAACATAAAGTTGGTGGCTTAAAGTTTGAACAACTTCAGGCAACTCACCTTTAGTGAGTTTATCTAAAAAGATGTTGAAAATTATAACAATAGGTTTCTAAATACCCTACAATTATTAGCCATAAATCTCAAAATAATTCTATTAACAAAATGAATATACATAGTATTTATCATGGATCAAATATAAAATACCTCATTTATTATTTGAAAATAATATTAAATACTCAATGACACAAATCAGATCCCTATTCTTAAGACAACCGGTATAGTAATGATGATTGCTCATATTTCTGTTCTTTATCCTGTAGTAATTACTATTGCACTGCAGAGATGATCAGATTCTGGATATTCTGGGTACATAGCGGCCAATGTCTCTGTGAATGACATTAGCTGGGGAGAAAGTAATGAGAAAATGTATAGCTTGTCCTATAAGAGGGTCATCCCGTGTACATTTACATGAAATATGTTGAAGGTATTTAAATAATCCATTATCTCAGAGTGGTTCTGTATTCTGCATCCCCTTTATTAGAGTGATTTTAAGCCCTGGCTTTTTAAATTTCCATGTGGTAGATTGGCCTAACTTATCCTGCTAATAGATGGGGGCAGAGTGCTCATGCCACCATTTACTGCAAATAAGCTGCCGTTTTTATATATACATGGCAGTTTGGGATCTCAACTGCCTGCTACTGCTGATCAAGAACTTGGACAGCTAGAAGTTGGACAGTAGAAAAGGATCCAAGGGTCCAAATCATGCAATTCTGGTGACTAGTCCTTTGCCCATGGCTTGCCTTTATTGGACACAGCTTGCACAGTACAGGCCATTTCAGGGGTTTTTATAGTATATAGAAATGGCCACTAGAGGGAGCTATTGCAAGCCTGTATTTAAAAGCCAGCAAATAAAATATGGAACAGCTAAAAGTAAAAGACCGGATATGATACTTTAGCCCTTGAATCAGCAATTGCTTTAAATAAATTTCTTTTGAATTTTGGTATGACACACAAATGCTTCATTCTACTCATTTATTAAAATGAGCATCCAGGCCTCTAATGGTTTGTTATTAAAATGGAGAATCATTTATTAGAGCTGCCAAGGAAATTTATTCAACCAGAAAATGTATAGGCCGAGCTGAACATATAGCTTATTGTAATATATCAGCGAGGCCGATATAGAAATAGAATTATTCCAATTAACATTATTCTTTGGAATAAAACGCGTTTTCCAAATTCCATTATTTGCATGATGTCTTCTGACGGCCTTAAAAAAACTCCGTCTTGGCTAATTGCATTATAGTACGGTGGCGATTCATGCTATAGAAAGGTCTTCTGCAGCGGAATAACTGTCAGAACTGAATGAGTAGATTTATGTATTACCATCCGGGTGAATGACGTAGAATTATTCCTCGGCTCCAAAAATTTCTTTATGCTTATTCTTAAGTTTTCTGTATTTTTTTTGTGATATCATTTTTAACTGTATCCAGAGATGCAAAAGGAATATTAATTGCCAAATAGAGGAATCTAAATGGAATCACAATACCTATATTATTATTATTTAAGTATTTATATAGCAAATTACTTTGAAGAGATCCATTCAAGGTTTGCTGGATCACCAAGGTTTACTTATGAAAGTGTATCTTCTCCAGCCTTGGAGAGCTTTAATAAATTAGGCTCAATGAGTCACAGAGATACACATAAATCAATTTATTGACGTACTGTCTCATAACGATTTGTGAGGAATGTTTTTTTTTTAAATGTTTTATATGTTGCATTGAAGCCCTGATGAAGGGAGTTATAACCCATTGAAAGTGTTGGGTTTGCTAAACAACATGCTATGGTAAAAAAACTGGATGTGAATATTACTTTGTGGTGCTATGATGCTACATTCACTCGATCTTTCACTAGGGATCTAGTATTTAGGGTTCACCAATGTGTGCATATGTGTATGATATATCAAACAATAAAGTCCAAAAATTCTATAATATTGTGAATATTACAATTGTTTTCTCTGATGCTGGTGTTGCCTATACTCAGCTTCTCTCCTCTAAAGGTGGAAAATGGACCTCTCGTGCAATTACAAAATTCCTGTTAAGTGGTCCAGGAAACATTTGTATTCTTCCTGCACATCTGATCATCCTGCAACATGATAGTTCAGTGATTCCTAACCAGAGTTCCTCCAAAGGTTGCTAGGGGTTCTTTGAGCAATGAGCAATTTCTACCTCTCAGGTCACTTTAAGTGACACCAATGATGTTTTTGGCTATCTGTAAGGGTGACATTCTTCCCACTGGCCAACAATGTAAGAGGAATTCTTCCCACTGACCACCACACTAATATACTGTGAGCTGTGGATATAGTAAATATAACCTGAAAGTTATTTCAAGGGGTCCCCCATATTTGGCTGATATAAATGAATACATGACTGGGTCGCCTTCTTCCATTGCTCCGATGCTCCGTGTGCCATTTGCGGGCCCTCTTGGTGAAGCATAGGGGTCCGCATGGGCATTTGACTCGTACGTTATTTTAAGGGTTCCCCCATGCAGCAAATATTCTGATTGTAATTGCTGATACAATGATGAGTTTTCTGTACAAACTAGAACAGAAAAGTAGAAAATAGTGCTTAGGAATTTGTTCTTGTATATAGAAATGTGATTGTTTGCTGAAGGTTATCTGTTATTCTCAGGATAATGGAAAACAGATTTGAGCGGATTATTCTGGGACCCTGTGAACATAATGTACACGATGAGACTTCGCTGTCACCGTCCTGATTATATGATAATCTATACCAGAAATATAAATGTTGCATTGTCGCTGTACTTCTATATTGAGAACGTAGCACAGGGTACAGACATCGGCTATCAACTTCAACATCAAAGCTCCCTGACACCGGAATGTACCGTGTTACTTTTTAAGGCTGCATTTTGTGCTATGAATAGGTTTCCTGTGAGACAGGAGACCTTGTAACATCGCGCTGGGAAGAGGGCAGAAGGCAAAATGAAGATTAAGGAATATCAATGGAGTGGAATGGTTTTATGAGGCTCAAAATTAGGGAGACCCAATTTTCTTTGAAGGTCTTCAAGAACAGCAAACTAAGACATTGGAAGTGGTATTGCCATATTGTAAAGCATGTCACACCTGAACCCCCGGAGCTCTACCAATCCCAGTGGTCTTCAGTTCACCCACCTTATGGGTGGTTGGTGATACTTAGACTGACCCGAGAGGCACAAAATGCTCAAGGAACCCCCAACAACCTCCGGAGGAACCCTGGTTGAGAAACACTGTGTTAGAGGGCTGACTATTCTGTAGAGATAATGTTTATTTTTCAGTGTGGGTTTATTAATTGAATTAAGTATTTTATTAATCACAAAATTCGAAAACAATGCAATCAGGGTTCATACATACATGGAATTGCGACGCAGTGCATAACACTACATTACAATCCCCCACAACACACTCACAAATAAATACATACATCCCTCCATACTGCGGCATTGTACCGCAAACCACCCCGACAGATTGCTGATCCACACCTTTAAATACTTTATCTTAAACCGTCCCTAGGAGCTCATCCAAAGCCAGAAGCTTTATTTGAGCTCTTACAAAACTCAATACACACAATTCACACATCTAATAAAGAACGGCTGTGCATTGGGGAAGGGCTGGGGGGGAGGGGTTTAGGGAGGAACTCACAGGCCCGAAGCTTTATTAGAGTTCTTAAACTAATTTTACAAGGGGAGCTTGGGGGGAAGGGGGGGGGGGAGGGGGGCCTTTTCAGACGTCCTCTTCCTCTTCCAGGAAGTCCATAAGGTTATAGTCTCTGAGCAGACTGAGGACCAGTCTGCGGCAGTCCTCGATGGACATCCTCTCCCTCCGGAGGATAAGGCGCTTCCTAGCGCACCAGATAGCATCCTTAACACAGTTCAAAATCCTCCAAGCTCCTTCGACTTCTCCTTCCATGAATTCGCCGTGGAACAGACCATACGGCATAGCGCAGTATGTGATGGCCGTTCTCGGGACGAATTGGCTCAGTTCCTGTTCCATGGTCTTCAACACGGCTTGGGTGTAGGGGCACTGCCAAAAGACATGCAAAGCCGTCTCCTCTTCGATGACGCAGAAGGGGCAGTGTCTGTACCTACATAAGTTCCTGGCGTGCATGAAAGTTCCCAAGGGTAGTCCTCCTTGAACCGCCATCAAGGCCAAATCCCTGTGCCTGTTGGTAAGTCTTTTGGACCCAATGTTGATCCAGATTTTTTTGCAGGTGACTGCGTTTCTACCCGGAACAGGTTCCATAGAGTCCTTTCCACGGATTTCCTTGTAGATCGTCTTCGGCTTCCACAGGTCGGGCCTGACGCCATGCAGCTCGTTCTCCTTGATGAACTTATGGTGTCCAAGTAGAACCAAGGGGTGTCCCAGTTGTACGGCACGGAGCTGTCCCACCTGTCCCATCCTAGGCTCCTCCAGAGTGGGAGGAGGAAGAATCTTGACATGGCGTTCCCTGCAGAGGTCGAAGATCGATCCACTAGTGTCCTTCTTACAGTGTTGCAGGCGAAGAAGATCCTTAGCATCGTTGCGATATCTGGAACTACTTTGCTGCCCTTACGATGCTCCTTGAACATTGTCGCTCTCTTCACTCGGTCCATCTTCGAGCCCCAGATAAAGTGGAAGGTCGCCCTCGTGATGGCGTTGCATGTGTTGGTGTGTGGGGGCCAGGCTTGGGTGAGGTACTGCAACACAGGGAGGATTTCGCTGCAGAGTACCAGTGTCTTCCCTTCGATGGTGAGGTTTTTGAGGCTCCAGAGGCCGAATTTCTGCTTCATTTTCGACAGCCTCTCTTCCCAAGACTTCAGAGCTGCTCCTTCCTTCCCGAACCAGACGCCGAGGATCTTGATGAAGTCCGGTTGGATGTTGAAGGGGATGGGCGCAGAGGAAGGCAGGTACCAATTCCCGAAGAGCATGGCTTCTGACTTCCCACAGTTGACTTTTGCCCCCGAAGCTCAGCCGAAGTCTTCACAGATCTGGACGAGCACGTCGATAGAAAGCTTGTCCGCGCAGAACACCGTCATGTCGTCCATGTAGAGCGAGCACTTCGCTTCCCTTCTGTCTGGACCTGGTGCGGTGATCCCTTTGATTTCTGGGTTCCGTCTGATGCATTCGGCGAAGAGCTCTATACAACAGACAAAAAGGAGAGGTGACAAGGGGCAGCCTTGCCTGACCCCGGAGAGGACTGGGAAGGGGTCAGTCTTCCAGCCGTTCACCAGCACTGTACTGTGGATGTCAAGGTACATCAGGTTAACATATGAACAGAACATTTCACCGAGACCATACTTACGGAGGGCTCTAAGCATGAGCCCGTGGGAGACACAGTCGAAGGCCTTCTCCTGGTCAAGACTGACCAGGGCGGCGTTGATGTTGCGGTCCTGGATGCAGTGGACCGTGTCTCTGACCAGTGCGAGGCTTTATTTTTAATGTGGGTTTGGGTACCCCATGGTAGTACCCAACTTTCCATCCATTTGTGGTTGGAAATAACTTTAACAAAACTCTCCCCTCCCTATAGACTCCAATGGGTGTGAGGTTTGCAAACTTTGTATAAACCCTGAACCAGGGCAGATATACTTTACCCCATCCCCGAAAATAAAGTGCATTGAGAATGTGCTCCTAGCTGTCCTTCAGGCATTGGATAATGAGAATTAATGACATGAAGAATAGATGCAATCATACCAGAAAATATCATCTCCCCATCATCCTCCCATTGCATATAAAATTCTCCACTACAATAGCACAACAGAACACAGAAATAAAGAACAAGTTCTCCCCTCAATGTATGCAGGAACAATAATTTACTAAAGCACACAGTGTGTTCCAATGGTAGAAATCACATCAAATCATCTTTTGCCTATAGATCTATTGTGTGCAAAAATCACATTAGAATACCGGGATTGTGTTGCAGGCGGAATCTGTAACGCAATGTTCATACAATGATGGCCGATAGATAAAAAACTAATGTCCTATTCATTTAAAAAAATAAAATCTAAAAAATATAGTTTTTAGATTTAAAAAGAACCTATCAACAGATCATTTCATCAAGAATGTTCCCATAAGATTACATTTATTTTTGGCATGATATTTATGTGGAAAACCCTTCCTTATGTAGGACCAACTATTGGGTGCTGCCATCTTGGATGTGAAGGAAGCACCTGCAGAAAACTTAAAACTGTCATGCAATCTATAGTATTCTCTTTCATTCTTCAGATAAAGTATGGAAGGAGAAGAGGAGGGGAAGAGGAGCTTGGCCAGCACAATTGTACACTCCCCAAAGGTGACAGCTATGGCATGCAATGACGGAGATGGCCATGGCATGACTTTTCCTGGACGAGTCAAATTCGAACAAAGTCAATGGCCAATGAAGACAATGCAAGTTAACATTTTTTGTGCCCCTAGAAGGGGTTTTACATCCTCCATGGTGCTAAAACATCCTGTAGTGATATGGGGGGAGATGCGGAGGAAGCACAATGGGAGACAGGGGGCACAAACATCAAACAATTCCAGAAAAAGACCAATGGAGGGTACAGAATGGAGTTGGTGCTGAGAAGGGGCGTATGGGCTGACGTAGACTTTTTTTTTTTCCTGTCTTGGATATGGATCAATTGGAAAATCAGCTGACATTCGGTTTAATTCTAAAAGAATCATATTTGCCTCAAGCCAACCAAAACACCCTATGAGTGTTCTCATTGGCTGGCCACATCCATGACAGTCCCATTCTCTGATAACCACCAACCATTGAGAATACTCAATTGCCAACGGGCTTCACTGGGCATCCATTGCCCACAATGTACATCTAGGGGGCCCCTAAACGTTGCTCACGTTGCCACGCCAACTTCGGTTGGCCTTCGTTCAAAGCCAGACATTTGCCAACACTATTTCTGAGTAATTGCATACTGAGAATTCTCCTCTGCTGCAATCAAATGTCTGTTTAAATAATAATGACTTCACAGGATACAATACGGGAGAACAGCTAGTCCACGGGGCATAATAATAAATCTCAAATACTGCACACTGATGTAGTACTGATTTAATTTGTGGAATAGGAAGAGTAAAAGAAGAAAACAAACACATCTCAAATAAGCAATTCTAACTCAAAACTTATTAAAGGTGAACTCCGGGCTCATACTGAAAAACTAGTTTGATCTGGTTGGTAAAGATTGGTAATTGTATTTTTATATACTGGGAAAAGTATGTGCAGCTGTTTTCATTGTAACTCCATTGAGAATAAAAAATGAAGGGGACCAACTTGAGTCAACCAGGGCTTCATCAATCCATCAATCCAATGCTAATGTCAGTTTAAAATGTCCTCCATTGCAGAGGTGTACAACATTTTTAAAAGTGGGGATTGCACCCTAGGGTGATCAGGGTGTTTAAAACAAACATCGATTATCTCCATTGCGGGCTATAGAGTTTGCCACCATCAAGGCTATTATTATTATTACACAGTATTTATATAGCGCCATCATATTATGCAGCGCTGTACAAAACCCATAGTCATGTCACTAGCTGTTCCTCAAAGGAGCTTACAATCTAATGTCCCTACCATAGTCATATGTCATTATTATAGTCTAAGGTCAATTTTGGGGAAGTCATATAACCTAATTGCATGTTTTTGGAATGTGAGAGGAAACCGGAGTACCCGGAGGAAACCCACGCAAACATAGGGAGAACCTGCAAACTCCATGCAGATAGTGTCCTGGCTGGGATTCAAAACTGGGACCTAGAGCTGCAAAGGCCGGAGTGCTAACCACAGAGCCACTGTGCTGCTCAGAGGCTATCTAGAGATCCGAAAATTGGCCACTGATGCTATTTCAAAAATACGATGGTCATGGAAAAGATTGCACTTAAATAGTAATATAATAATAATATACTATAATAGTAATATATTAGGCCATACAGAATCATTGGAAGGCATTCCATCACCTCATAGACTCCGGATGTGTTTCTAGAAGTAGAATGAGACATGCGGTAATAAATAATAATTTGAGGATTTGGTAACGGTGTCATATGGTTGAGATTAAAGCGGCGGTGCACAATGATGGAGCGAGCAGATGGAAAAACAGATGTGACCGGGACTGATTGAAGTTTCCTTTTATGTACTGAAAATAATGATGATTTTTTGATAGCTGGATAGGTTTTTCAATAAGGAAATGTTAGTGGAGTAACACTTTCCATGGATTTTTTTCTTTATTGCAGGTGAAGTTTGGAGTCCAAGCAGAAGCAACGTGTCGACATTGATGAAGGAAGGGTGCAGGCTGTCTGCCATCCACAGAAGGCTACAGAGATTTATGGGCACCATTGAGATGGATGTAGATGTTTAAAGAAGCCATCTACCCCCTACATTTTTTGCCTGTAGCAATAAGCAAATACCCCTTTAAGAATCAAGGATATCCTTTGGCTAGTGGATAAGGCATTCAGGGCCATTTTGATTTTCCTATCACCTAGGAAATTCATTTAATATTATTTTCATTATTATTAAACAAACAGTCTCAACAAAACCCCTGAAGAAGGTGGATAGCGAAGCGCGTCGGGCTACGAGACGCTACTTTTTTCTATTTTTCTTTGGAATCCTCTTATAGTACCGGTCATATATCCAATGATGGTAATGGGACTGACCTCTTTTTCAATTATGTGTATATTTTGGATGTATTGATATACCTAATCTGTTTGCTCTGTTTCACAATATATTTTGATTTGCCGCTTGAAACCCCAATCTTCTTTTCTTTTTTTTATGTATATATTTGAACTCTTTATTTCAGCTTTATTAATGTATTAGGAGGAAGGTGAGTTACCTTTATCCTGCTCTGTACTATGTTTAAAGAAGAGGAAACCAGCACAGAAGACAAACCGCACAGTGGAAGATCATTAAGAGCGACCACTGACACAAATCAAGGGGATTCAAGAGTTGGGTTCAATGATGGTGCCAATGCGTCTTGTGATGGGGATTTGGGATGTTGAGTGTTACCTTTGCATAGAAGAAGAGTTACTCTTCCAACATGTGCAACTTGAAGGACCTGAGTTAGATAATAAACATAAAGTTATGCCCATTTTTGTATTACTTTGGGTACAATCCTTGTATTAGTAATAAAAATAAAATAAATAAAATAAAATTAGGTATAAAAATAAAAAGCCCTAATAAATGGCAATCATATATGGCTATAACGCACAGCAAGACACAAAAGCCCTGACCTCTGAGCCAGGAAATGAACAAAGAGATTAAACATAAGGCTCTCCAATAAAGAACATTGGGAGGGAGAGAATGGAGGGGACAGAAGCAGATGAGGTGAAGTGGCTTTAATAGCGATAAATGAAGCTATTCCTGATAGTAATTGAACTTGTACAAAGAGCATGAACTAGCAGGAGAGGAGATGGACAATAGGAATCTGCCATGCGTTTTATGCAGTGTGATCAAAGAATGGGTTCATTAGATGGAAGGGAGAGGAGGGGGAAGAAGAGAGGAAGGGAAAAAGTTGAGAAGGTTGATAAGGAAAGAAAAGAAGAGAAGAGAATGGAAAGGAAGAAAAAAAATAGAGGAGAGAAGATGAGAGGAAAAAGAAGAGAGAAGAGAAGAAATGGATAATAGGCATTGGCAAAGTGTTTTATGCAGTGTGATCAAAGAATAAGTTCATGGGATGAAAGAAGAGAGGAGGGGAAAAAGTTGAAAATGTTGATAAGGAAAGAAGAGAAGAGAACAGAAGAAAAAAGCGGGGAAAAGAAGAGAAGGAGAAAAAGAAGAAAGCAGA
>NC_092864.1:9281600-9293073 GCF_032062135.1 Pyxicephalus adspersus
AAAGGGAAGGGAAGAGAGAAGAGATGGACAATAGGCATCTGTGATGTGTTTTCTGCTGATGTGTGATCAAAGAATGCGTTCATTAGATGAAAGGGAGAGGAGGGGGAAAGAAGAGATGGCTAATAAAGAAAGAAGAGAAAAGACAAGAAGAGAGGAGGAGAAAAGAGGAGAGAAGGGAAGGGAAGAGAAGAGAAGAGAGGAAGGAGAAGCAGAAAAAAATGGAAAATTAAGAGAAGAGAATAGAGGAGAGGAGACAGACAGTAAACATCTACAATGTGTTTTCTGCAGTGTGATCAAAGAATAAGTTCATGGGATGAAAGAGAGCTGAGGGTGAAAGAAGAGAGAAACGGGGAAGGATAAGGAAAAAAGTAAGAGGAAAGATAAGAGAAGAGGAAAGAGAGAGGGGAAGAGAAGAGGAGAGGGTAGAAAAGGAAAGGGAAGAGAGGAGAAGAGGAGAAGAAAGACCAGAGAACAGGAGAGAAAAGAAGAGAAGAGTGGACAGGAAAGGAAAAGAGAAAGAAGAGAGGAGGAAAGGAAAGAAGAGGAAAGAGGAGAGGAAAAGAGTAGAGGAGGAGAGGCAAGAGGAGAGATGTGAAAATGGAGAAGAATAGTGAAGAGGGAAGAGAAGAGAGGATAGGAGGGGAGTGAATAGGATAGGGAAGTTAGAGGAGAGAAGAGGGCAAATAGCAGAGAAGAAGAGAGAATGAAAGAGGGAAGATGGTGGTAGATGGGAAAAGAAGAGAAGAGGAGAGGTGGAGGAAGGGGTGTAATGAGGAAAGAAAAAGAGAAAATAGGAAGGAGAGGATGAGAGAGGGAAGAAGAGGAGAGGGGAAAAGACAGGGAAAAGATTAGGGGAGTTACCAGAGAGGAAAAAGAGATGAGTAAAGAGAAAATTTGGGAGAAAAAAGAAGAAGGCGAGATAAGAAAGGGGGGGGGGAGAAGAGAAGAGGGGTAAATAGAGGAGAGGGGTTATGGGAAGTAGTAAAATGCAGGTAATGACATTGTAATGATGGATCCCACCTGCCCACCTCCTATTGGACCCCGGATAAAATAAGTGGACTTTATATGTAGATCCTGCCTCTCTCTTATTCTTATGACCTGAGCTGAACTCATCGCCGTAATAACAGAAACCATCATCACAATGACCCTCCACCACTGGCTGATTATTATTGAGCGACCTTCTAGCGAATGTTTTATGCGAACATAAAGTCAGCGTTCCTTTGTCTCCTGGGCTGTGTAATCGTTGCCTCCAGCAAATTCCAGCAGCTTTCTGATTTCTTCATTTTTATGCAGAATAAAAGATTTAAATAGATCGATACGCCCCCCGGTTTCAGGGCACGTCTGATAGTTTTAAAGGGAAAACAATAAAAACTGATCCAAACAAGCCCATTGTAATGCACATCTTGTAATTAGAAGTCTGTTCATGTTTCCGAGTAATAATTTCTTATTATAGAGATCTTAGTGCTCCCTTTGACAACACCTTTACCTGTATTGTCTCCAGAAGGACGGAGCCATCTTTGTGCAGGTATCTTCTGGGGGTCACCGGCTTTAGTAGTTCATGGTGAGTATACAATACATAAGGGTTTATTTAACATGACATTCACTAAAACATTCCCTGGTGGAGAATCTTCCCAGTCTATGTTTTTAAAAAGCAATGAATAATGCTCCACCAAGGAATGTCCTAGATTGCAAGCTCTTCAGGTCAGGGTCCTCTCCTCCTGTGTCACTGTCTGTATCTGTCTGTCATTTGCAACCCCTATTTAGATCACAAACAGAATGATTTTTTAATAATTTCAGATTTCATCTAACAAGGAGGAGACAAACCGTTTGGGATTGCTGTGTAGGTGAGCGAAATGATTGCTGTGAGGTCTGAATATCCCAACCTGGGAAATAAAAGACTTCAGATGCTGTAAACAATCGACTCTCCAGGCAAACAATTCGCCAGCTCGCCGTGTGCTGAGATTTCTCGCAGTCAATGGGGGCTCTGATTTCTGAAAGAAAGGAAAATGAGGGGGTTACAGGTGGGGGAGGGATGGTTGTAATCCCAAAATTCAAACAATTAACTCTGATAGGCCCAGGACAAAGGAACAGATCAGTTGAAACTGTGAGGTCAATCAATCAATCTGATCAATTCTCCATTCAGTAGTCAATTGGTCAATTGGATTTATAATAGCTTACCCACAAAAGGAACAATAAAATTTTCTTTGTTAGCCAGTTCCTAAGGTATATAATACACAAAATTCCAATTGGCTTGGAAAATAAAAGAGAACATTGTAAAGGCACAGAGAGTGCCCGGTGTCCACAATATATAGGGCTGAGCTGCTGGAAAGCTTATATATGCCCCTATTACAGCCATATAGGCACTGCAGGGGTGGGAAAGCTCCACCTAGAGGAACCAGGAGAAGAATTTAGATAAAAGCGCCACCTAGTGGTAGAGAAAACCACCTGCAGGGTATATCATAAAAAAGGGGGTTGCAGCTGCTATTATCTAATTATCAGGAACTTCTGAGTCCCTTACTAGATAAACTTCCTGGGACCCCACTGCACAATGTCTAAAAGTTCCAGTAATGCATAAGTCAATCTTTTTTTACCATAAATTTAGCATGCACTAATGATGCAGGATTCCCAAAGCAGGCTGAGTTAGCTGTCTCCTTTCTAATTAAAACTTTCATGATGGAGGGGAAGGGGAGGGGCAAGGAGAGGAGTTTGAGGAGGAGGAGTGATGGGAGGAGGAGCAAGGGAGGAGGAGCTACTGCTCTCATTTATCCACTTCCAATAAATGTAAGCAGCCCAAACAGAAAGCTTTTTACATCAGGAAAGAGTAAGAATCAGGAAAACATATGCAAAGTAGCCCAGAGCTCCACCTTCTGTCTGCCTGTGGAAGTACAAAAGAGAAATTGTGTTCAATATCTTCTGTTACCTGATTAAAAATCAAATTATGTAAAAAAAAATGGATTTTTTTGAAAGATTTGAAAATTATAGTTACATGAGCCATATAGATTGTTTCCAGCAATTCGCTATAATTATCTGATCCCCCAATCTGCGAGACATCTTTATAATTCTCCATGGGGACAGCTCATTCACCTATTTTAGCTTGAAATGAAAAGCACATCTATAGCGCAGAGGTGTAAATGTATCCCTAATGCTATCTCTGAATAAAAGATTACTTAGAGAACACGGAGTATATTGAGTGATGGGAGGAAGGAAAATAACCGCTGACATGTCAGCCTAACAAATGCGTCTTCCATAAATAAATCTCCATATTCCTAGAAAGAGCTCTGGAGAAGCTTTTATCCCATTCTGTATATAAATGGAAGCAAAGTCCCAGGAGATTAGACAGAGCGCCTGGAGTGATGATGAATATTATGTGTGTCAGGGTGAGTTAGTATGAGAGTGAAATATAAATATGGCTCGGGGTCTGAGCCGCACTCATTTCCCGAAAGACGGAGCTGAGGTCACCTCTAAGAGACAGCCCTAGTCACATGGCCAGGAGACCCCCCAGCTGGATGGCATAACCAATAAATATTACCGTAACAATTGGAGAAAATTTGCTCTGCGGATGATTTCGTTCAGTTGGGGGATTGTAGAGATTAAGAAGCCAGTGGAGGGAGTTGTTCAATGGTGGTGGATGCACCTTTTATGCTGTTGCCCTGATCTCCTAAGACGTAAGGACTCATTAATGTTGGGCACATGGTTGGGGCTCTACTATCTTGTAGGGAAGATCAGAACTTGGAGGTATTCTTCATGATACCTCTGGGTAGAGTATGCAGGTGGTATTATCCAGTGATCTTCTTCACTGCCTGCCTAACTGGCACTTAGGCCAAAAGTGAAAGAGTTGTCTGTGATATATTAAAGGCTTCTTTTCATATCCATCTCCTTTCATTTGTCCTCTTTCCTCGTTCTGTAATGTTGATAGCACTCTACCCACAGCTCCTCTGTTTATAAACTTTCAGCATCCCCAGTCTCTTCAAGTCATAGCCATTCTGTTCATTTAAGCATCCCCGGCACACAGCTGGAAAGGATTTGAAAGTAAGTCCTGCAGCCAATGCTATGATCCTGCCCTACTATTTGCTGCTGGTCCCATTTAACCTTCTTCGGTTGCTGGATCCCCAATGTGTTACCTGTTACTTTACCCAGCTGTCCGATCACCTTTCTGAATACCTAAACTCAGCCTGATCTTGACCCTGCTTCTTGTCTTCCACCTGCCCTGACCTTGTATTGTCTCGGCTTAGATTCTCACTTGCCTGCCCTAACCTTGAACCGTCTTGGACTTGATTCTAGCTAGCTGCCTGCCTCCGACCATGCTCTGCTGCTTACGTTCCTTACAGAGATTCCAGCCTACCCAGTACCTGATCTCTGGTTGTCTCTACACCAAAGCTGTCTGTTCCGGGCTTGGGATGAGCCTGGGGGCTGTGATCTGGTGTTTTCCCTGCAGCAAAGTGATCCAATGGCCACTAAGGTTACCGGCCCATCAACCCTTGGGAGATGCTCTGGTGAAGACCAACAGACACTTATGCCCTGGTCAATCCCATGTCACCTATTGGGGGGCCCTAACGAGAGTATAATTAGAGTCATGTTCTGTGAATTGAAGAATAACATTAGTTGTCCAATACATATGTTCTACAGAAGATGTCAGAATATGTTCTTCAAAGCTGAGTGTAAGCTATGTCTAAAAGTGTTTCCACCATCCATGGAGGAACTTGGACTAGGGACCTTGCTCTCCAAAGAACTCCCCACCACCTGATGTTGTACTAAAGTAATTGAAGACTTTATAAGGAAGGGAATTCTACAGCATGTGCACCAACCAAGGATTTATTCAGACCCATGAAAGGAACAATGTGGAACAATTTTGCACCAACCAGTGACCCTATGAAGGGAACAATGTTGAAGATATCAGACCAAGACGGTATTACCCTTCTAAATGTTATGGTAAAGTTACATACAAGAGCAATGGTG
Organism: Pyxicephalus adspersus; assembly: GCF_032062135.1. Taxonomy (NCBI): domain Eukaryota; kingdom Metazoa; phylum Chordata; class Amphibia; order Anura; family Pyxicephalidae; genus Pyxicephalus; species Pyxicephalus adspersus. The sequence goes on from NC_092864.1 coordinate 9,286,557, forward strand.
TGTTCCCATAATGTGTTCTTTATCTGGATACAACGAGATTTTGAACCAAGAATGTAAGTTGGAAGTGACAATCATCAGCACAATTAGTTTTTGGTGTTGGTTCTTGCCTTTGTTTCATAAGGGTTGTGTTGAGCCAACCTCTTCGTTAATTATTTAGAGCTCATAGTATAGGTATATGGGGAAGAGGGGGAAAGAAAGAGGTTTCAGGCTCAGGAGGATTTTGTGCAAAAATAAATCATGTGTGTATTTTTCAAGTTACAATTAGTACATACATCAAAGGTACATAATAATTTTAAGCTCAATATCCAAATGCCTGTGATTGTCACAGGGTTTGGATACTTTAATCTAGACATAAGACTCCTTCCAATGTCATACAAAGTACATATAAAGATTGAAAACAAGGTAAGAAGGGGACCTGTTACGGTCGCATGATTCCCAACGCAATTCGCCTGTTATAGGCTTCTTCAGGGGTAAAAATTTGCAGAGATTGTATGATTTCTTTAATGTACAAATACAAGATATAAGCATATAGCATATAGATTGTCAAAGATTATTGAATAATATAGTTTTGTTAGAGATCTAATTTGTAATAAAACATAATAATCCTTCTTTTATATGGATGTCTAGAACTTAATAATTCCACAGTTAGCTACGGAAAAACTTCAATTGAACAATCAACATCTCATTTTAAACTTTCATATCTGATGTTTAAAAAACAACATATTAATGTAATTTTCATCAAATTAATAACAACCATCAGCACAATAAATACCCTGAAGTAGTGCTGATGTTCTGATTCGGGTTAATTGCAAAATCCAAAACATTCAAAATTCCATTTGGTATTAGAGGAACATGCTAAATATACTCATTTATCTGATGTGCGCAGAGAGTAGTGGAGATTTTTTCAGCAGTGGAAGTGCTTCCTTCTGTGTATCTTGGTCCCCTGTTAAGATATGCAGCTAGTTGCACCCTCATTGCCGGGGCCATGGGTGTTTGACTCCAACCATCTACCCAGAACATCAGGCCAATCCTAGAACTGACTGGGGGGATCCTTATTTGAGCATCACTGCCTGGAAGAGGGTTACAGAAAAGTCCTCATGAAATCCACATTGCTGAGTCCCACTTCTTTCACCCTTCCAAGGCAAGGAACCCCTCAAGAGCTTTCCTGTTCAGGGTGAACCTGTCTACAGGAATGCAAATACATGGACAGCTCCAAAAAATGATTTGAGCACTGACTTTTAGTTCTAAGGACTGTCACTGACTCTATAATTTATTAATCCTAGCATGCATGCACCAGGCAGGAAAGGGTTGCATTGATATCACTTTGCTTTGCTTTTTTGCTTTATACAAGTCAATGTGAATAATTAACACAATCTTGCCAAGTGCACATGAGAAGCACATGGTCAAAGCCCCTCAATTATACATTTACTTCTCCATTCCATTAGCAAGGGAAAAGCCAGTCTCCAAAGGACCCTATACTAGGTAATTTGGGATATTGCAGAGTACAAAGCCCCCCTTTCACCATGGCTGCTCAATCGCGGGCCATTCAGGATCCCAACATGGGGAGCTTGGAGAGGGTCCTAAATCCTGTATAAGCTCCAAGTCATGACAGCTTGAGAAAGGATCCCCCATTTCTCTAGAAAATAGGCAATAACAGAGAAGGAAACAGCAATAGGGGGGACTAAACAGGTGCCGAAAAACAATGTAGATTTGCAAAGCTAAAATTGACTTTCGGACAACTCTTGGATGCCTCTTGAGTGGCCACCCAATCAACAAAAGAATTTCCTATTCAACAAACCAACAAAATTTATTTTCAATGGTGGTAAGTGGCCACTTGATCAAGGAATTCCAAAACAATGTTCCAAAATTCTTCCACTAGCAAAATATAAACCAGTCTTCAAGGGGCCATCCACCAATGTCGCCCATTTTTACGGGAAGCCAAGTGGATCCAGCTAATTAACAAACCAGAAATCTGGCATTAGGCAGTTTGGTGTATTAGAATACAAAGCCCCCTTACACCATCGGTGCTTAGTCATTGGCCATTCAGGCATCCAACATGGGAAGCTTGGACAGGGTCCTCAGTTCTGTATTAACTCCAAGTCATAAGAACTTGCATAAGGATCCCCCCTTCCTCTAGAGAAAGAGCAAAAATATAGAACAGACTAAACAAGGATTATATTGTTACATTTTTCTTTTTGCTCATTCTCATTTTTATTTCAGCAGTCCCATCATTTTTTGCTTCCTCTCATTACCTGTATTCAGCATACATTCAGGTACATAATAATGCCCAGATTTCCAAAGCTGAGCATCATAAAGCTCCTTTTAAAGCAGAAAAACAAAAACCATTATTATTGCAATTATTTCAAATCAGAAAGTTTTCCGGATATTGCTCACCTTTGCCGGTATTGTTCCGGCTGTTTCCGCTGGGCTCCCTAAATGGAGTTTTTCCATCCTTTTACTTGCCATAGAATGCATTATGTACTTACAATAGGTACATGTTAAAAAATCTCAGGGAGATCATTAAATGTTTGTTCTATGGGAAAAAATGTTTTTATGCTTGTCATCTACATGCACAGAAATTTTTTATTTCAGATCCACCAGTATTGGATTCATTGTGTGCTGATCCAAGGTAAATGTGAGGTCAGCTGTTTAATGGGATCATCATCAGGGTCGGTGTGCATGGATATTTATTTTTTGCTCTCGCATGGGTTTGTACAGCGTTCCTAGAGGATATGGAACACAGAGTTTAAATTTTAAATTTAATTTCAGGCACTAGAGAATAATTGATCACAAGAAGCATGCAGATAAGACTAAGGAACAGAAAGAAGAGTGGCGGGGTGAGCTCATCAGTCTGCTGCTTCTCCTGTTATTGTCCAATCCAAGATGGGGAGGGACAAGACCTGTATGTGATACCATAAGGAGGACAAAGCTAAATCCAGTCGCATGGTCCATCAGACAAAGCTGTGTAATCTCAGTACTAAATGTAATCCCTTACGAGGAACAACAGTTGCTTTATATGTATTTCATTCCTTTTTTTAGTTGGAGTTCAGTTTTAAAATGAATAAGAGTGCTGCCAATACTGATCTTGTTCTTTAAAACAATCTCAAAACTTGCAAAGCTAAAAGGGACTCACTATAAACAGCACAGTATGACTCCAATCTGAGTCCAAATCAGCACAGCACAGTATGAGTCCAAATTCATCCCAAATGGGCACAGCACAGTATGAGTCCAACTCTTGGACATCTCTCGGAACTAATGGCAGAGCCCCCTGTTGTGTAATATAACAATCAGCAAATCCGTGTTGGTATAGTAAAGAGCGGGTGGATCTCCCATTGGATGGTGCACTTGGAGTGGACCGGAGAGCTTTGTGATGAGTGGCCACTCAATCAACAAAGGAATTCCGAATTTCCTACTTGACAATCCAGCAAAACCTGGAGTGGGTGGTGGTAAGTGGCAACTTGATCAAGGAATTCCAAATGAATGTTGAATAAACTGATCTGATGTTGATTGAAATGTAATCTAATAATCCTAGCATGCATGCACTTGACATGAAAGGGTCACATTATATCACTTTGCTTGTTTTACCTTCATATAATTCAATGTGAATAATTCTGCACAATCCTGCCAAGCGCACATGGGAAGCGCATGGTCAAAGCACCTCAATTATTCATTTACTCCTCCTTAACTCTTCCACTAGCAAGGGATAAGCCATTCTTCAAGGAGCCATCCACCAATGACGCCTAAATTCACGGGAAGCCATGCTGATGCAGCTAATTGACAAACCAGAAATCTGTCTCCAAAGGACCCTACACTATTTAATTCGGGGTATTAGATTACAGAGCCCCCCTCACACCATATATGCTCAGTCATTGGCCATTCAGGATCCCAACATGGGGAACTTGGAGAGGGTCCTAAGTCCTGTATATTCTCCAAGCCATGACAGCTTGCAAAAAGGATGCCCCATTTCTCTAGAAAAGAATCAAAAACAGAAAAAGGAAGAGGAATAGGGGGGACTAAACAGGTGCCGAGAAACAAAGTGGATTTGCAAAGCAAAAATGAACTCTTGGACAACTCAATTGAGTAGCTACTCAATCAACAAAGGAGCTCCTATTTGACAAACCAGCAATACTTGGAGTGGGTGGTGGTAAGTGGCCACTTGATCAAGGAATTCCAAATCAATGTTCAATAAACTGATCAGATATTGGTTCAAAACATAATCTATTAATCCTAGCATGTATGACCAGACATGAATAGGTCACATTGATATCACTTTGTTTTTTTTTCCTTTATGCAACTCCATAAGTCTTCCACTAGAAAGGGATAATCCAGTCTTCAAGGAGCCGTCCACCAATGTCGCTCATTTTCAGGAGAACCCACGCTGATCCAGCTAATTGACAAACTAGAAATCCGCCAGCATCTGGTTTGGGTTTTCTGTACAATTGCCTGTTTAATGAACTCCGCAAATTTAATGCGCAAAGCCTCTGGACAGAACGTGGGACGGGGGTCTCAGTAAAACACAGCAACAGAACATTGTGACATGATTATCTCGTTTCAGCAGATGCACTGCCATACTTTATACAGTATTCATATGGAGAAGATGAGATATAGATTGAAGGGTATCAGGAGAGTAAATCGTAGGCGTGCGGAGAACGCAGCCTGGTGCCCCTAATAGGAACCTTATTGGGTTATAATGGAGACTGGATTCCAGTCTCATGAAGTGTCCTCATTATAACACTCTAAAGGTTAAAGATATAGAAGGATCAGGGCCGGTTTTAAGATAGCAAAAACTGGGCAATAGGCAGGCCTTCACCATCTCCAGGGCACTAATGGATAATGGCAGGAGGTGCAGGGAGATGGGATGTTGGGCATTTGGGGACCCTACTTTGGCATTTGCCAAGGTCCTCATTTTGTCTAAAAGCATTCCCAAAGGGTAATGCAGTTATCCAGGAACCCTCATCTAAATCCACTTTCATTTCATCTCCTTATTTGTTCCGAATCTTGTGGTTTGCTCATATGCAATTTTGCTTTTATGTTTCAGTTAGGGGCAGACAAACCTTGCAAACAGATCATACGTGTTCAGGCTTTTTCTACTTCTACTGTCATGAAATTACGATGTACATGCTAACTGGGGCCCACAGAGAGATAGAGAGATGTGGCTCTTAGAGTTTGTGCAATTGCTGAGCATTGCAGGATTTGACCTTGGGTTTAACTGGAATAGGATGTCCACTTGTGAAACTTCTTTCTTGCTGTAGAATGATGGATTTCAAATTCTTTGGAAATGGCTTTATAACCTTTCCTTGATTGATAATCAGCAACAATAATTGCTGATGTCTTTCCTCCTTGGCATCGTGTTAACACACACCTGAATACTCTAAACCAGCAAACTGCCAAAACTTCTGCTTTTATAGAGAGGTGATCACATTCGCTAATGATCAATTAATCAACTGCATTTGATGAGCAGATCCTGGCTGCTACTTCTATGGAAATAATAAGGGTGTACTTAATTTTTCACACTGGCTTTTCTGGCATAGTCTTCGGTAAGTAAATAATGTGTTGGTGTAATATGTCATGTGTTGTTCATCTGAGGTTGAATTTATTTAACTTTAGGATCTAAGGACCGGATGTTTTTTTTCACTATGTCCTGATACATAAAATCTTAGGAATAGAAGAGAGTGTACTTTGTTTTTCTCATGACAATATATAAATTGTTTTACTATCTTTGGATTTTAAAATATCATTCATTAGGCTTCTCATCTCTTTAAGGTGGTCTGCAGTTTACACAAGAACAGGATAGACCAGTCCCCGTAGAAAGTTAGCACGGCCCCGCGGGTAGTTGTCTGCTTTCATGTACGCTAATTGGTAGTTAAGTGAAAGCTCTTGTCTGTATTTCGCTCTCCAGCCATTGCTCTGACATGTTAGCGGAATATGGGGGAAGCTTTCACTCCTTCGAGCCACCGCATCCGATGAATGTCATCCAACACTCCATCTGTAATGTATATTTAATAGCCTTCTGGATATGAAAGTTATTTCTTAATGTTCTTCAATCATTGGAGCACAGAGCCATTAGATATCCTCAGTCTTTGGGAGGGAACGTCGTCCCTGGATATAGGAAATTATAGCGAATGTCAGAGCAAAATAAAAATAATCATAGGAGGTACATATATGTGATGTGTGCACATTGCCCGTATCTTATCCATCCAAGCATCCTTCATGTACAGCTGAGTTTCTCTACCTTTTTAACATGTGGGAACCTGTAAAATCATTTTCAGATCCTTGGGAACCCCTGCTACAAATGTTGGCTGACTCGGCTGAAAACTCTTATAAAAAGACCCCAAAGTGTTGCCAAATCTTTAGGAGTGAAGATGAAGTCATCAGCACCCCAAAGTAATGCAATCTTGCGGCTACAACTCATTGAAAAGCCGACGCTTTGGCCAGGAGTTCCTTCCTCAAGGTAACATAGAAGGAAATGAAGGAACCCTGCGTAGCCCCGAAACATTTTCAATATGTTGTGACAGTT
>NC_092864.1:9293632-9315901 GCF_032062135.1 Pyxicephalus adspersus
TCATGTCAAGCACTCCCATACATAGAAGGGCAAATGCTACAGGACAAACTTCAGGAGTTTTCCAATATCTGAAGAAAAAGAGGTGACAATGAGGTGCACATTTAGCACAACTGGTTTGCAAGAGACGTGAACAAGGTCATCCACTTCAAATTAGAACAACCATCTCTGGACAGAGGTGGGGGCCTAAAACATCATCTTTCTTCCAAGTAAAATGTTATTTCAACATCTCTATCCCAGTGTTTTGAAAACTTTTCCCACTTTCAACTATGTAATTGGAATGTTGAACACCTATGCAGACTTCCTGACACCGAGGATGGGGTTTTGTAATAGAACAAGGTTCAACAAATCTCACATCTCCTGTTGTAACAATTAACTTCTGCAATGTCACATTCCAATGTGACATTGCAGAAGGTGTTTGTGCTGTCTGGATATAAATCTTTGTGGATCTATACTGGTAGAATGTAATTCTCTTCATTGGCTTCCATTTCACCTTAGAATCAAATCTATCTCCTGTGCTTTGCCTTCAAACCCCTCCACAGTTCTTGTCCCACTTACCTTTCTGACCTGATAGAAAAATACTTTCCTAGCCACTCTCTTCTCTCCTCCAATGACCTACTAATGACTTCCTCACTCATAACCTCATCACACGCACGGCTCCAAGATTTCTCTAGAGCTGCCCCAACTCTCTGGAATGGTCCTCCTCGTCCTATTCAGCTTGCTCCTACTTTCTGCTCATTTAAAAGAGCACTCACAACCCAACGCTTCAACCTCACCTACCCGTCTTCTTCTGTCTCCTAAACCCTCACTACTTCCCACCATTCCATATCCCCCTCCTATTGTATGTTACTTCCCCCACCTCTTAGACTGTAAGCTCTTCGGGGCAGGGTCCTCTCCTCCTCCTGTGTCACTGTCTGTATTAGTCTGTCATTTACAACCCCTATTTAATGTACAGCACTGCATAATATGTTGGCGCTATAGCAATCCTGTTGATTATTAATAATATTAATAATATTAATAACAGAATTGATGACACATCTTGAATGGCTGGAAAATGTCTTCAACATTACAAGTACAAGTCCAACTAATGGTAATTTTTTATATATTAATGTGCATAGATCCCATCAAAATAAATTCCTTTTGCCCAAAGCAATGTTGCCAAAAATGTAGGTCCCCCCCTTTATACAATGACAATGTTATCTATAAATAAACTGACCCATAGTGTAATTGTAAAAATTACTCTGATCCATAAGGGGTGCACAGGTTGAAAGCCTATTCTATTCTATGGTACACCATTCTATTGTGTGTTAAATTCCCCCACCTCTTAGATTGTAAGCTCTTCAGGGCAGGGTCCTCTCCTCCTCCTGTATCACTGTCTGTATTAGTCTGTCATTTGCAATCCGTATTTAATGTACAGCACTGCGTAATTTGTTGGCGCTATATAAATCCTGTTTAATAATAATAATAAATTCTATACTTTCGAACGGTAATCTCTGAATCACATAAATCTGTAAATTGTCAGTTTGTATCTCTGAGACTGAAAACATCGGTGTTGGATTTTGATGCGTCTCGTAGGCTGGTTATCGATTTTTATCCCCATAGACGAGTTGTGTAAAATTAGCATTTTGTATTGTCTTGGCTCTCAGAGGCCGCAGCTGGAATGCCTTGGTGTGGTGTAAAGACGCCGTTATCTGGATAAAATATTAGGATTCTTTAAAATCTATACTGCATAAAGAATAAACAGCTCAATGATTTTCTTTTTTGTTTTTTTGTTTTTCATTGTTGACGAATGAAGAGACAGAAGTTACAAATTCGCCAGGTTTACCATACAGGTAATCAGTAATGACTGTTTCTGAAATGAATGTTCCAGATGCTTGGGAAATGATGGCGGTACAGAAAGCAGAATGTCCTGTTTTATAGGAAGTGAGGGGGAGAATGAGCGAGGGGCACCGGCTGTGTTGGTATACAATAGTACAGCGTCAGCGGTCATCAGTAATCCAACATGTCGGATCAATACCAGTCCTCAGTGACTCCGGGGGACTTACGAGCACAATCCACATTTTTGTTGGAAATGATCGAGAGCTATCATTTTGGGCATCGAAAATCTATATTGCATGCAGGACTCTAATTCAGCTTCAAACCAAGGACTTTTTATTGATAATTAAGAATAAATATCATTGATGAATTCTAAATTGTGTGTCTATAACAATTCAGAGATTGGAAGTACCTAAAAATAACCACCAAAAAAAAAAAATGGCAATTTTGTTTTATGTTTAAACCAAACACTTCCCAATCTGTATCCTAACCCAACACTAATTCTATCAGAGATAGATCAAGGAAGGAAGGGAAATAGAAATGATAAGGAAAAGGAAGCAGGGAGGGGAAAGAAGATGAGAACAGTCAGCAAAGGAGGAGGGAAGATCAGGAATGATGAGAAGAACAAAAGGAAGAGGACAGTAATGAGATGAGAGAAATGAAGGGGAGAAGAGAGAAAAGTGGAAGGAGAGAAGAAAAAAGGAATAAAGGAGGAATAAAGAAAAAAAAAAGGGATAGTGAGAAAAGAAAAAAGGGAGAGAAGAGCAGAGAAAAGAGAGTGGTGAAGAGAGGAGAAGAAAGAAAGGTAAGAGAACAGGAGAGGATAGAAAAGGGGAAGGAGAGAAGGAAAAAGTAATAGAGGACAGAAGAGGAAATGAAAAGGAGATGTAATAGGAGAGTAGAGATAGAGAAAAGAAGAGTAGAGAATAGGAAAGGAGAGGAGAGGAAGAAAAGAGAGAGAAGGAAGAGGAATGAAGATGAAAAAGAGATTAGAGAAAATGAAGGGGAGAGGAGGGAAAAGTAGCAAGAGATAGGAAAAAAGAGAAGTTGAAGGAGAGGAACAAGAAGAGGAGAGAAAAGGACGGTGATAGAAGAGAAAAGGAAGAGAATGGAGAAAGAAAAAGACAAAGGCGGAGGAAATAATGAATAGGAAAAGAGAGGGGAGGAAATGAAGAGGAGGAGAGAGGAAAGAAAAGTAATAGGATAGCAAAGAAACAGAAAAGGAGATGAGGTAAAAAAGGGGAGAGGAGAGGAAAGGAAAGGAAGAAGAAAGAAGAAAAGGGAAGAGGAAAGGAGATAGATTAAATGGATGAGAAGCGGAAATGGAGAAAGGGCAAGAGAAAAGAGAAAATGAAGAACAAGGAACAAGGAGAGGAGAGAAAAGGAAGATGAGAGAAGAGAAAAGGAAGAGGAAAAGAGAGGAGGGGAAATAAAAGGGAGAGGGGAGGAAAGAAAAGAGGTGGACAGAGAAGAAGGAGGAGTGGGGAGAAAAGAAAGTGGAGAGGGGATGAAGATGAGAAGAGAGGAGAGAAACAGAAAAGAAAAGGAGAGGGAAAGAAAGGAGGGGAGGGAGAATGAAGAGAAGAAAGAAAGAAAGGTGAGAGAAGAATAAATGGAGAGAAAAAGGAAAGGAGAGGAGGGAAAAGGGAGATGAGAGCAGAAGAGAGGAAAGAAAGCGAGAGGAGTGTAAAGGGAAATGGGAGGAGGAGAGAGAAGAGGAAAGCAGAATAAAGGAAGAGTTAAGGAGTAAAAAGAGAATTAAAGGTATGTAAAAAGGAGAGCTCATGGCCCTGGTTTTCTCCTTAGTAACTTTAGAACTTCTTGTCCATATCAGGTTTTATTTCTGTCTGTGTCCTCAATAAGGAGATGTACCCTCTGTATTCATCCTGGTGTCTATCTCATTAGAAGTGAGGGTAAAACCAGAATAAAAAAACATGTTGGGCTATTGATACTTTTTCTATCCCTTTAATGTCACAGCTTCCACCCATTATGGTGGTTTTGTGCTCCCTCTAGTTCAGCTTTATGATAGTATAGATATCCACCATAATAATAATAATAATAATAATAATAATAATGATGTATTTCCTCACACCGGTCCCCTTTAACACGCTGCCTGCTTCATTATATAAATGACTTTTTAGCCACTTTGTCTCTGTGTTCTGAATTTCAATGAGCAGTACATGAATACTTGGCAGGTAATTTGCCTTTGTGAAATAAATCCGTAGGACACTCGGCGTTGGGCCAATTCTGTCCGCTCGTTATTTATGCCGCTGGACGCCGGACATCAAGATTAGCAAGATGTTGTAATTAGGAACACTTCTCAATATTCACATCCAAGATCAAAGAGGATGTAAGTGACAGTGGGGAACAAATCTGCGTTATCCTTGTCTGTCTGATATAATGTTACTACTGACTGAGGTAAAGGCAGCCCAGACCTGGAGGGGGAACTCAACCCGTAGAGATAAACATAGATCCTTCCTATAGGCTCATAGACTTTATTTAGTTATATTATTACACTTATTACTATTTAATTTTGCTGCAGATATAAGATATATGAGGGGGTGCTGAGAAGTTCCTGGCTTTGCCCCCTTCCAGATGAAATAGAAAAATGAGCATGGGGCATATGACAGCCTAATATCTTAGTATGTAACTGTGCAAATATCAAGCTGTGATGGCAGAGGCACAAGCAAGTTGTTGGACTTACGGGCCATCATGACATTTTTGTTTCTCCGGGGAAAGGAAGGACACTTCTCCCCCAGAGTTTGTGACATCTCAGTGTGAATGTCCTTTGATGACTTTCCCTGGAGAAACAAAAACTTCATGACCCCCCCCGTAACACCAACGACGTGAAATTTCCTTGTGCCTCAGCTTGATATTTGCACAGTTACATACTAAGATATTGGGGTGTCATATGCCCCATGCTCATTTTTCTATGTCATCTGCAAGGGGGCAAAGCCAGGAACTTCTCAGCACCCCCTCATAAACCTTATGCTGGCTGTAGGAAATGTTCAGAGCAGGAATTCAACACAGAGATCTTATAATTATTATTCCCAGGTTCAGGTCTGGAAAGAGAAGAGAAAGGAGCTAATAAAAAAGGAAAGGTGAAAAAAGGAATGGGGGAAAAAGGAGATGGAAAATGAAAGAAGGGAAGAGCAGGTGAGACAAGAGCAATGATATAGGAGGAGAGGAGGATATAAGAGTAAAGGAAAGAGCAGACAAAAGCATTTAAGGGGGAGGTGTAGTGAGGAGAAAAGGAGAATTAAAGGGAGAAAAAAGAATTTAAGAGGAAAGAGAAGATGAGAGCAGAGGAGAGGAGAAATAGAAGGGAGGAAAAAGAAAAGGAGAGTATTAGCAGACAAAAGCCTTTCAGAGGAAGGAAAAGCTGAGCGGAGAGGAGAAAGGAAGGAAATGAGGAGAATAAGAGATAACAGAAGCCTTTAAAAGGAAAGAGAAGAGGAGAAGATAGGAAAGGAGAAAGGAAATGAGAAGGAGGAGAATAAAAGCTGAAAATAAGCCTTTTATTTGGAAAGGTAAGAGGGGAAGAGAGGTGAGGAGAGGAGAAAGGGACAGAAAAGAGAAATAATTGCTGACAGAAGCATTTCAGAGGAAAGAAAAGCTGAGTGAAGAGGAGAAGGGAAAGGAAAGGAGAATAAGAGCTGACAGAAGCATTTAAGAGTAAAGAGAAGAGGAGATGAAAGGAGAAAGGGACAGAAAGGGGAGGAAAATAAGAGCTGACAAATGCATTCAAGAAAAAACTAAGAGGTGAGTATAGGGGAGGAGAAGAGAATCACATCAAAGCATTCAAAAAGTAAAAGAAGAGAGACCAGAGGAGAGGAGAAATAGGAGGAGAGGAGAAAGAGAAAAGAACAAGGGTAGACTAAAGTACTGAAGAGGGACGAGAATAGGAAAGGAGTAATGCAGGGATGGTTTTACAAAACAGGCCAATGGTCAAATATGAAGTGAGGGCCCCGAATGCACGGCACCAAGTGCTCTGCACCCCTCACTTTTCTGCCAATTGGGGTCCTGGAGAAGATTGGGGTGCTGCACAACAGTCCAGTTTGCTTTACTCTAAAACTGTCCTGGGAATGTAAAAGTGAGGAAGAGCAGCCATGAGCACAGAAGAGAGGAGAAAGGGAAAGAGAAAAAAGGGTAAAGGAGAAGAGTAAAAGAGCAGAGAAAGGGAAGGTAAGACAAGAGTACTAAAAACAGGAGATGGGAAAGCAGAGGGGGAAATAGGAGAAAAAAAAAGATTGAAGAACTGAAGAGAAGAGAGAGTGGAGTGGAGGAGAAGAGCTTTGCTGCTTTTATAAATAATAAACATTACAATAAACCTAATAGCTAAAACTAATTAAACCTAAAACTCGTCATTCTCTTCTGGCTGGGGGGCATCTTCAGTTTTGTAAGCGGCTGTATAATATTTACTCAATGCAGCTCCCCGTGAAATGATTTCTGAAACAATACGAGCTTTGATTCACTCCACCGGCTCCTTGACTATCTTTCTCCTCTTCATACAAATTCAGCCAAGAAACATCCTGCAGCTTTGTGTCCTCTCCCGGGTTTCGGCACCAACTTGTGGGTTTGATGCCAGCCTACTGGAAGAAATGGAGCCCAGTCACTGTGGCCTCGGGTCTGTCAGCTGTGACTGTCTCTGATGAGGGTCTCGTTATTTGCCAAGGCATGAGCCAATCTAACAAGCATCAGCTAACTATTTGTACCTTCGACACTTTATAAGACATCTTCTACGAATCTGCCAACATTTTCACATAAAGATTTCTGGCACGGCGGATGGTACGCTCCAAACGTGGGCATATAGGCCCTGATTTATTAAAGTTCTCCAAGGCTGAAGAGAATACACTTTCATCAGTGAATCTGTGTAATTCAGCAAACCTGGAATGGATTTCCTAAGTCATTAGCTATTTGTTAGCAAATGTTTTTAATCCTGGACCAGATCCATTTCATGTTTGCTGGATCACCCAGCTTCACTGCTGAAAGTCTATTCTCTCTAGCCTTGGAGAACTTTAATAAGTCAGAGCCTTAGCATTTACAGTCAATCAGGGAACAATTATTTTATAACACTAACATACTGATACTAGATAGTCAGCCAAGATTCACCCACTTGTCCAGAAAAAATAACCCTTCCTTTTACATTTTCTAAATGAAAACACATCTAAAATCTCAAAGGATTATAATGTTTCTGATAGCAGATGGTCTATAAAATTAAATGTGGGGGGAAGGGATCAATCATTTCTATTCAAAACACATGGACCTGGAAGATGCTCTACCAGGTAATATGTGGTGAAGATCTGATTCCATGCTTTATAAATCATAAAATATTTTTAAATATCGTTATAAATAATAATATAAGATAAACCCTATAAATGATAGTCCCAGAATTATCGTTCGCAATCCTAAGTGATATATAATATATTTGCAGCCGATTTATTGCAATCATAGTTAGCAAGCAGGAGCTGGTGACAGGTTCTCTTTAATGAGATACCAGGAGTATAACAGGCCCCCAATGTCATCTGTTATTGAAGCCGGTTTGGGTTCGCCGGTTCCAAGCTTGGAAGTGTTCAGAGCTGAGCAGGTTCATAGGTCCTGGAGTGATCTCGTATGTTCTCCATGCTGACCCCACTGTGATGGTCCCGGACACCCATAGGGGACAGGTAAGCCTGTGACATGGGAAGGGTGGGTCGGGGTCATCTAATTACACCATAGAAAGAAACCACTTCTACTAGAAAGGGAGTAAAAATAAAAGCAAACTTCCAGCTGCTATATTGGTGTATAATGGTAGAACCATAAGAACAAGCAATGGCCATATGGTTGGTTTGGCGTTGGTTTGAACCATTTAACCATTCAGCCAGAGACGAATGTTTGACTTATAGCCAAGTTGAGGACTGGAGCCCCTTATCTGTAAGCAGCAGATGGCTACTAACCTCGGTGTACAGGAACAGAATACTAACAGAGCCTACAACCCAATGCTTGGATTGGTTGAATTCATAGCCAATGTAACTTTGGGGCATGGAAGACCATTGTTAAGGTAAATAGCTGTGAGCACTTCCATTGGCTGGTGGTTCCTAGAAAGTAGGAATTTTTCCAGCCATAGAATCTAGTTGGCCATGAAAAGGGGGGCAGCCTGTGTGTTCCCACTCCTCTCCTGACCATACCAGCCCATAGGCGATCATATATTATACCCACCATTCAATCCTATTACTTCTGGGTGACTGGGTCAGTAGGCATCAATCCTAAGCAATATATCCAAGTAGAATAAAGCAACAAGGACAATCTCCTCTTACCCAGTAATTATAGAAATATAAAAGTTCATCTCCAGTGCAAAGTCTTTAAACCCATCGATAAGAGCAATACCCAAAGACATTAACAATAATCCAAAGACATTCACAGTGTTCCATTAATCACAAAATGTGGTCAGGGTAGTGAAAGGGTTAATAAAATCCTGAAAATAAATCAGCACTTCCAATAGGGGGTGATATCAGATTTTATCTGAACAATTTAAATTGGTGTATAGAAGGAAGCGGAACATTAAGGATGGGATTATGGTTGGGGATTTGAAAGGTTTTTTTTATCATTGTAAGAGATGCCGGTGGGGTAATAACAGTGAGAATGGCAGCAGGAAGTCCATTATGGAGTTTGATTCTCTAAATACTGGATGGGAATACTAAATTAACCAATGCAGCCTTTAGCCAGGGCTGGGTGCTACTAGGAATGTACCCATCTGTGTCAGTATACTGAGAAAAGAATAGGTTTATATAAGGGAGCAAATTTAGTACAAAGGGAACGGGTTAGCATGGTCAAAATTGGCAATTTCATATTAAAAGTTTCCTTTCCAGCCCCAAAGGCAAATTTTATTTACGTCCTGTGATTTTTCAAGGTAATTGCAAAGCCCTTTGAAAGTAGAAGTGTCACCAAAATTATTGGAGAAGTTGGGGAGACCTATGGGAACATAAAGTATAGTTTTATTGTATATCTTAACTATACAGAAAGTTATTGTTACCATCTGAACCCTTTTCCACATCCCACACCAATAGCAAATTTATTGACAATATTATGTTGTTTGTGGTTGACTCAAAAAAAGGGCATTTTTTAATTCGGGGGATGATTTTCTAGGTCCTGACCTACACAGAAAATGTGGTAACAATGCTTTTTTAGGGAGCTTTGCCCAGGTTCTGTCAATTATACTTTAACTTTGATTTACAGAAAAACTAAATGATTTATTTCATTTCTTTTGGGACATGTTCCCATTGGTCTCCATGACTTTCCTATCAATTTTTCACAATGCCAAAAGTTGGCATCCACAGTCCGAAAGTTAACATTTTACTGCAGTGTTTCTCAACCAGGGTTCCTCCAGAAGTTGCTGGGGGTTCTCAGAGCAGTTTATGAGTTTCAGGTCAGTTTGTAAGAGGCTTTCTTTGAAGACTTCTAAGAACAAAGTTTAATGCCATCAATACAATCTTAATAAAGGTTTTCCTGGAATTTAAATTAGTATACAAGACAAGCTTATCCTCTTCCCTTTCCCCTAGTTACACATACGGCTTAGGATTGATGGCTAATGACCCAGTTACCCAGAAGTAATAGGATTGATCGGCGGGTATGGCAAACAGAAGTCACTCGGGGTGCTGGAGGATTAAGGGGCAAATGAGATATTATGATTAATGAACTTTACGAGTTAGAATTGATTGTTCTGCAATGAACTGTAAGACAGCAGCCGTGGAGTTGCATTCTATTTGTTATGGAAGAACGAAATTGAAAATAAAGGAGAAATTGAAAAAGTAAAATAAGCATTGTATAGCAGTACATAGGATGTATAACAGTATATCAGCATGTAGATCTTATAGATATATATCACAGTATGACAGTATATAGTAGATATAACAGTTTATAGTATATATATATATATATATATATATATATATAAATATATACGTATCAGTATAGTTACATTTACTCGAGTATAAACCAAGATTCTTTACTGAAATTGCTTTTCAGTAAGAATCTGGGTTAATACTCAAGACACTGGATGGCGCTGTGACTTCATGTAAAGTGTAAAACAAACACTTGCCATCTGAAACCTTATCAGTGTGTGTTACATATTTTACATGAGGACACAGCACCATCTACTGGTAGCTAACAATAATACACAAGAGATCATTTAGGAGCAAGTGAACCATCATAAGCAACTCTAACATACAAAATATTTAAACCTGGGGAAAAGTGGACAAAGATAAACAGAGTGAGCCATGCGAGTTTAATTTTTATTTTTGGATTTGAATAAAAAAACACACCACATACAGTTTCAATCCAGGAGAGGAGCCGGTACAAATGTGCAAGACTGGAGGAAAAGATGGACTGCAGATTTGATGAATGGGAGGCTGGAAAGCAGAATGAATAAAGGGGAGGCTGAAGGGTAGATTTAATGTAGAGGAGGCTGGAGGGCAGAAATAATGAACTGGAAGCTGAAGGACAGATTTAACAAAGGGGAGGCTGGAGGGTAGATGTAATGGAGGGGAGGCTAGAAGGCAAAAGTAAGGAAGGCTAGAGGCTAGATGGCAGATTTACTGAAGGGAAGGCTGGAGAGCAGAATTATTGAAGAGGAGCCTGGAGGGCGGATTTATTAAAGGGGAGGCTAGAGGGCAGGTTTAAAGAAAGGGGAGGCTGGAGGGCAGATTTCATACAGGGGAGGCTGGAGGGCAGATTTAATGAAGGGGAGGCTGGAGGGCAGATTTAATGAAGGGAAGGCTGGAGGGCAGGTTTAAAAAAAGGGGGAGGCTGGAGGGCAGATTTAATACAGGGGAGGCTGAAGGGCAGATTTAATGAAGGGAAGGCTGGAGGGCAGAATTATTGAAGAGGAGCCTGGAGGGCGGATTTAATAAAGGGGAGGCTAGAGGGCAGGTTTAAAGAAAGGGGAGGCTGGAGGGCAGATTTAATACAGGGGAGGCTGGAGGGCAGATTTAATGAAGGGGAGGCTGGAGGGCAGATTTAATGAAGGGAAGGCTGGAGGGCAGGTTTAAAAAAAAGGGGGAGGCTGGAGGGCAGATTTAATACAGGGGAGGCTGGAGGGCAGATTTAATGAAGGGGAGGCTGGAGGGCAGATTTAATAAAAGGAAGGCTGGAGGGCAGATTTAATGAAGGGGAGACTGGAGGGCAAGTTTAAACAATTTCTTAAAGCGTACCTAAAGGGTAGACAACCCTTCTATGTAAGGTAAAAATTCTGTTGTTTGTTTTTTTTTTAGTGCAACACCCTTCCCCTTTTTAGATGGAATTTTCTTCAGTGGTAATGTATGCATTAGCCAGGATCTAATATTCTTCATGCAGTTAAATTCCTGAACCTGCAGAGACAAGTCTGTTGGTGTTTCTGATAATGGACCTGATTATTCTGAACAGACATCAGACCAGAATCCACCCGACATGTCAAAGTTGCCCTTTTCCTCTCGACTCTCCGAAGATGTTATTAGAAAAATCATCCAGAAGGAATGTCAGCGCTTATTCCAATATCGTTCATGTGATTGCATTGCTATGTGGCCCCTGCTTGAGTCCCTATGACACCTGTCAGAGAAGCTTAAATGGGAGTCGTTTCAATGCTTGGTGTAATATATATATATATTGATAAACATATTCGTTAAGAAAGAAGGAAAAGGAAGGCTTCCCTTTCCTTCTTTCTTAACAAATTTCTAGAATTTTTTGAGGCTAGGCACATACCGGTCAACCAGTTTACTGGGGTAATTGAAATTCCCTTCTGGACAATTTCTCTTTTGTGATAGTGGTATTGATATATTTTAATATATTATATTATATCATTTTAAATGTCCTATGTGTTATTTGTAATTATAGAAGAACATGAGATCATCCATATTCACTTATCACATAGCAGTTTCTGCTCCCTCCTTACCAATGGTTGTGCTTATTGTTCTCTTACAATACAAAGAGTTACAAGTACACCAATAATAACCCTATGTGAAATCTGCTGCTCATATCGCCTTCTTGTACTTATCTCCAATGATAATCTCTGCTGACAATTTGCTTTGTTACAATGGATTCTTGGAATTGTTCAGGTTTGTGACAGCTGTGACAGCAACAATTCAACATATCATTTCCATGTGATGACAATGTAATAAATGGTGTGTCGGGAATGACAGCCCCTTTGTTACTGATACAACCACTGAGGACACTTTACTGCCAATTATATGGTGTGAGAATTCCATGGCCTTTGTTTGATAATTATTGCTTTGATGTTTTATTTGATTTCAAGTGTATCTGTGTGCAGAGCACATTTATTATTTAGGGGCTTGTTAAAGTGGAAATAAGGTTCAAAATTTAGGATCAGGCAGGGCTAATGCAGAAAGGGGCAGGTGATGTCCCTACTGGCATAGGCTGCCAAAAATGGCTGCAGCTCCTAGGACTGAATGAACATTATATATATATAGCCCATGTGAATATAATTTAAAATAATGGATAGGAATGGAATGTTTCCAACAAGTCCCACTACAATAAAATTATCTATGCTGAGTTTTTGATTTTGTTTAGTTTGGGATCATTTTGCTGAATTGTATTGGAGTTACTGTATATATCAAGTATATCAAAATTGACCCCCAAAATCTCCCTCATTCCCAGAATTCATTTTTTGTACCGTTTCTTGTGACATCGTCACTGGGGTTATTGAAATCTTGCAGGGTTGCTGAAGGGAGCTCCTACTGATAGTCACACCCCAATAACTTCATCACTTATAGATAATGAGGATAATGAACGGTAATGAGTTTTTCAAAGTTGTTTCAGGATGCCTTATTGCCCTGCTGTTCCCTATGATAGTTCCCCATTGTCACCCATCAGGATGCCTTAATGCCCTGTTGTTCCCTATGATAGTTCCCCATTGTCACCCATCAGAATGCCTTATTGCCCTGCTGTTCCCTATCATAGTTCCCCATTGTCACCCATCAGGATGCCTTATTGCCCTGCTATTCCCTTCATAGTTCCCCATTGTCACCCATCAGGATGCCTTATTGCCCTGTTGTTCCCAATCATAGTTCCCATTGTCACCCATCAGGAAGCCTTATTGCCCTGTTGTTCCCTATCATAGTTCCCCATTGTCACCCATCAGGATGCCTTATTGCCCTGTTGTTCCCTATCATAGTTCCCATTGTCACCCATCAGGATGCCTTATTTGCCCACTTGTCACCCATTATTGTTCCCCATTGTCACCCATCAGGAAACATTATTGCCTGCTTGTCACATATCAAAGTTCCCCATTATCACCCATCAGGAAGCCTTATTGCTCATTTGTCACCCATCAAAGTGAACCAACTCCAGTGCAAAAATTTGCAGCCCTCAATACTCCTGGAAGAGGCACTGTGGTGGATCATATGACAGGGGACACAGATATTACGCTTTAGATAAGGGAACCTCAGATTTTTCCACACTGACTTCTGTAGCTGCAAACACTGTGGAGAAATGAATCCCCAAATTCTTTTTTGATATACTCTGTGCACAATTCCCATTTATGATAAGAGCATGAGCACTTTCCATCCAAATCTGATTATCCTTTCTTATTACCCTCTTGTTCCTACCCAGATCAGTGCCTACATACAGATTTTGCCCCACTGACCACTGTAGTTGCCACCACTGTGGAGTAATGAATCCCCAAATCCTGGAAAAAAAACATTAATATTTTACCTTTTCTATTGTTCTCTGTAAACAATCCATTTTTATGATAAGAACATGAGCACTTTCCATCCAAACATGATATCCATGATATACACCTATCCTTTCCTATTACCTTCTCATTCCGAAACAGATTAGTGACTACACAAGAACAAAAATTTAATAGGCTGAGAGTGTAATTTTCTTTTTCTTGTGTCTGTCTACAATGAGATAATTCACCAGAGAGAACATTTAAATGTCAGGAAAGAGAATACACTGCTTAGAAGTTTATAAATCGTTTTCTCCTTCGACTTTATGAAATTCTTTGTAATTTTAGAAAGCAATCTCTAAATAAATGGAGAGCCTATGGAACATTTAAAATGCTGATTGCAAAAGAGCACAAAGTACTTCTTCTAATACTTGTTTTTCATTTATTAGAAGATTATGGAGACATTCAGATGGGTGTTTTTCATTCGCAGAGTTGACTGTTCCTGGCTGTTGCTGATAGCAGTTGACAGTGGTTTCAGTTTTCCGTGTCACGTGTAATCTCCATGTAACAGGGTGACAGTTTGGGAGCAAAAGGAAGAAAGTTGTCACCAGGCTTGGTGTTTGGTTTTAGGTCTGAGACAAATTCCACCCAAATATCAATCATTTGGCCCAAAACTAAAAAACCTGAAAATCACCAATATGCTACAACCTCTCATTCCAGCCAGCTGCTTCAGATCCCATGCCAGCTGCTTTACTCTTCAATACTGAACCTGCCTGGCCCAAGGCAGAACAATGACAGGAGCTTTACCCAAGCAGATAGAGCTCCTGTCATTGTAGAGAGAGGAGCAGGCACCAC
This sequence comes from Pyxicephalus adspersus, assembly GCF_032062135.1. Taxonomy (NCBI): domain Eukaryota; kingdom Metazoa; phylum Chordata; class Amphibia; order Anura; family Pyxicephalidae; genus Pyxicephalus; species Pyxicephalus adspersus. Next base: position 9,307,938 of record NC_092864.1, read on the forward strand.
AGGATCTGAAGCAGCCGGCACTGGAACGACAGGTCCCGGGACCTTTAATTACAAATGGCTGAGTGCTAGACTAAAAAATATTCTTCTTTGGTCTAATGTGTGATCATTTTAGGGCTGCTTTAACCCTTTAGAACTATTAAGGGCTGCAAGAGCAATCAGATTATCCAGGGCCCCTTATAAAAGGACGCTTCCACATTTGACATAAGCTCCCTGCCTGCTGACACCCACAATGCAGAGGTTATGTTTCGGGGGTGAGGTCCTCTCCCTCAACAATATCCATTGCCATTGTTGGAGCAAGTAGGGGTCTGGTTTTTGCCAAGAGGAAGGTGGCTACATGGCAAACCAGAACCCCCGAGGACTTTATTAAGGATACACACCCCATTTTTTATCCAAAAAGGTCCTCAGCCCACTATAGGGTCTTGTTAAAAAAAAAAAAGGGAAGGGGATGTGCTGTGTTAGGGCTCAGTGAATCTGGCTGGCTAATTGTCTAAGAAACATTTCCTATCAGAAATAAAAGGAAAATAAATAAAATATATTCTTCATGCTCAGAGCTGCACCACTGATGTGACATTAATATTACTATTTTAAGCCCTTGAACACTTAAGGGGAACATTTAGAAATGGGAATGGTAAATGGTGCCTAATGGGTGAAGTGACAAATTTCACCAGTGGGGTCTATCATTGTCACCTATTGAATATCTCGTCTTTATAACCTTCTACTTCATGTGCAAGTGAGAATATTAATATTACAAATGCCCAAAGTCAAATTATTTGTCAGAACTGATAATCATAACGGGTCCCCTGCAGGAAACTGAAGTCACTTTAATAATGTCAGGGGTAGACAAGGGCCTGGCTCCCTCGCGGGCCCGCGGTTTAGGAACGTCATCTGCGACAGATAACGGGTTCATGCTGTGTTTGTATATCTGTTCTTTAGGAGGAATCGTCATTATGCTTCAGCCACTAGCCAATTGCCTTTTAGGAGATACAAGATAATCACCAGAAGTGGATGATTTCCCTAATATCCTTGAAGGATACATCTTTTAAAAACTTTAAACTGCTTCTTGAAACTGATTGATTAGTAGCTTTAATACAACGCATGTTTTTCGTGTTGGGGAAAAATTGCAGATGGTGCAGAAACAAGCTACCCTTGTCCTCCTGTGCCAACTGATCCTTGTTCACCAATTGTAAGCCAGCCTGATTGCCGAAAGAATGGAATCCTGACCTTTATTTATATTACCCAGAGGGTCTGCACAGGCCCATTCCGGCCTCCAGCATGTAATTTTAATTATTAGTATTCTTACCTTTTTTGTTATGTCTTGTGGTCGGTCACATGATGCTCAGGGACCTCTTGATTAGATTTCATTCCTAATGATGAGGCAATAAGATTAGCATTTTGTATCACGTTACAGGTCCAGGTGCCATGGTGTCACACCTTGGGCGATGAGTCTGATGCCCCGGGGTCTCTGTAATAGACATTGGGCTTCATATGAGTAGAAAGAGGACAAATGCTGGACCAGAGAAAGGAGAATTTTACATCACTATACTTTAAAGGGTGCCATGATGACATAACTCCAGGGGTTGTGGCTATGACACCCTGGGCTCATAATGAATGACATTGGGCTGAAAGAGGGGCAATTCAAAAGGGTGCCATGATGACACACTTCCACTGGTTGTATCTATGACCCCTTAGGCTCACTATAAGTGGGTTGAAAGACACAAGTTTTAATGTGGAAGAAGGCCAACACTGGACACCTTACTGTGGATGGCACCATGATGACCCACCTCCCTGGGGTGTGTCCTTGACACCCTAGACTTACTCCAAGTTGGTTGAAAGACACGGGCTTCATATGATCTGGAAGAAAACCAACACTGGGCACTGTACTGGGCAGGGCACAGTGGTAGCACACTTCCAACTATTCATGGTTCCCTGGGCTTGCTGTAGGTGGATAACACGAGACTGGACTGAAAAAGGACCGATGCCAGACCGGAGCAATGAGCATTTTGCATCACTATACCATGAAAGGTGCCTTGATGACACACCTCCAGGAATGTGCCCATGAGACCCCGGATTCACTGTAAGAAAGACATGGGGTTTTATGTGATTTGGAAGAGGACCAATACTGGGCACCATAAAGTAGAGGGCACCATGATGACACAGCTCCCTGGGATGTGTCCATGCCACACCGGGCTCACTGTAAATTGGTTGAAAGACACAGGCTTCATATGATTTGGAAGAAGACCAACACTGGGCATCGTAGTGTGGAAAGCATCATGATGGCACACTTCCAAAGGTGGTATTCATGATTCCTTGAGCTCTCTGTAAATTGATTGAATGACATTGGGAAAGATGGCCAATGCCGGACCAGAGCAATGAGCATTTTAGACCATTTTGTATCAACATACCATTAAGGGCGCCATGATAACCCACCTACAGGGATTGTGCCCATTCATTGTGCCCATGAATTTACTGCAAGTGGGTTGAAAGACACAAGTTTTATTATGGTTTGGAAGAAGAAGAACACTGGGCACCATGCTGCTGAGGGCACCATGATGACACACTTTGTCTGTGATACCCGAGACTTACTGGGCATTGTACTTTTCTGGGTATTATTATGGCACACTTCCAAAGGTGATGCACATGATGCCTTGGACTCACTGCAAGTGGGAAGAACCAATGCCAGATCAGATCAATGAACGTTCTGCATTACCTTTACCATGAGAGGTGCCATGATGACACTCCTCTAGGGGTTGTGTTAATGACACCCTGGGTTCACTGTAAGAAAGACATGGGGCATCATTAGAGGACCAATGCTGGGCACAGTACAGTGCAGGACACCATGATGGCACACCTCCATTGGTTGTGTTCATGATACCCTGGGCTTACTGTAAGTGGATGAATGACATTGGGTTGAAACACAACTAATGCCGGACCATAGCAATGAGCATTCTGATTATGAGCAGATGCCATGCTGGTACACCTCTAGGAATATGTCCATGACACCCTGGTAAGTGGGTTGAAATACATAGAAATCAGTCCCTGGATGAGTTATCAAAGCATACCTGGAGCAGGGTTTAATTTGTGAATGTATGTAGTTACTTATAGTACAAACCCCTTTAAATATTGGCATCTACATTAGCTGATTTCATGGCACACAGATCATTTCCATGGCACTTCTAAAATAAAGAATAAATAAAAAACATTATGACAGCACATCCAGCATCTTTATGATTTTGCTATTCTTGCTCCTAGGTAGGCGTCTGGGTTTGATAATACAAAGAGCCAATTAGTGAACACAAAGCTGTTTATTAGTTACACAACATCAGTTTCTATTTTAAGGAGAATCAGGTCGTCCTCTTTGGATTGAAATTTTGTTGATGCAGAAAAATAAAGGGAAAGTTGTCTGCAGTCAATGGAATCAATTCCTCTAAATTGGTATTTCCCATGTTAATTGATGTTTTACTCTCCCCCAGGCACACTCAACAGATTCATTATGTGATGAGATCACTGATGTATTACCTTGGGATGTGTTTATTATGACAGTGATCAGTGACAGGTGGCTTGGAAACGGAGTTGGTGTTTAATTTCTGTAAGAGGGTAATGGGTAGCTGATCTGCTGTGTTAATGCTAGAAGTTGGGCAGGGGGAGCTGAGCTGCTGCGTATTTTCTGGGGGGAGGGCAGAGGGATCTGAGTTGCTATGTTACTGGTGGGAGGGGAGGCAGGGGGAGCTGAGCTGCTGAGTTACTCATTGGAAGAGTGGAGAGGGAGCTGAGCTGGTAATTCATTTCTGGATGGGGATAGGGAGACAATAGGGAGGAAAGAAGAAAAGGACAGGATTTTGCTGACTTAATTTTTGTATGTTAATAAAGTGTTTGTGTCAATGTTTTTTGAAAACAGGACAATAGTAAGGTAATGTTGCATTAAAAGTGTATTACTTCATAGTTACATATTACAATACATATGAACTGAATATAATATAGAGGATAACAGATGAATAATAAAACATACATGTGAACAAGTGTTATTTCAGGGGTGGGCAAACTTTTTCAGTCCGGGGCCACAATATAAAATTTGAAAGAGGACCCGGGCCGATGGGAGAGTGGGTGGGGTATGCCATCATGAACATAATGCCACTGAACATATGTCATTGTAGCATAACCCCGCCCAGGGGTCCTTGATTCCTCAGGGGATCAAGAGACTTGAGTAGATATAAATGAAAATAAAGGGAGTGAGTCAAAAGTCATACTATGAGACAAAGGAATTGCTGTAATGTCGTGAAATATACTACAGTAGATATGGCGCTGGATCATAGGCTTGCAAATAAGGATATAGATGAAAATAATTTAGTGGCGATAAAATCCTATCGAGTGTTACAGTGGTCCTTGAAATAGACAAGCATATGACTCTGAACAGACTGTTGAGAGACAAATTAAGGATTTATCCAGAGTGGTTAAAGAAGTTTGCCACTTATTGAAAAATCCAATATATTATAGATTATTGTAGTAATTGCTATATGCGTCTATATCTGTCGAAGAGATAGACTTTATGGATAGTGTCGGACGACCAGTCCTGAAGGGATGGTAATGATCACAAAATGGCACCTATGTCAGGAGAGGGTAAGTTTCAGAGGATACATCTGTTCATAGTGTGGTATAGAAAGTGGACAAAATCCTATCAGCAGCCGGCCACCAGGGTCAGCAGCTCAGCTGTTTTCCATTTCTAGAAGGGGGTAGAGAGAGATGAGGTGCTGTGTTACTGCTAGGAGGGGGCAAAGGAAGCTGAACTGCAGTGTCATTCCCAGTAAGGGGGGTAGAGGGAGCTGTGTTTTTGTGTTACTGCTGGGAGGGGAGGCATGGGAAGCTGAGCTGCTGAGTTACTCCTGGAAAGAGAGGCAGGGGAGCTGAGCTGCTGTGTTACTGCTGTGTCATTCTTTTTGAGCTTCCTGAGCTCTTCTTAACTAACTTGTATTTATTTTCACATAACCTTCCATGGTGCCTTTTCTGGGACTTAAGACTTTCGATCCACCGCTGCAGTCCAGACCAATTAGTTCAGTCCAGACCATTCTTTTTGCCACTCCTCACCCTGTCTGATGCCTTCAGAATTTTGTTAGGATCTTTCTGATGAAACCAGTGAAATAGTTCCAGGAGGCAGTCTTTCCAATGGGAGAAGAGGGGGTCTTGATCAGACCTAAACTTTTATACTTGAATAGTCCTAGTCTGGCCACAGATTCACTTTAAAATTTCCTTTCAATGAGTTTCTTCTGTACTGGAGCTTCATGTTGGGTACAGGTGATGCTGCAGGTGTCTCACCTTTGATGGAACTGGCATTGATTGCCAAAAGCTAATGATGCCACCAGATTGGAGCCTCAAATACAACATAGAAAACCTCCAGACGCGTTGTTCTTTAAATTTTGATTTTCACTTTAACACATACTGATACAGTAACTTGATTTGTGATTGAAAGGCGTGAAAGTTGCTTTAGTAGACATCGCCAACTACCCGTAACATCTGGAACACTGGCTCTCCCGTCAGTTCACTTCAGAGCACAATGTGGAAATTTCTGCATAAAAGGAATCGGACCCCAGGGCAGCGATGATAAATCAACTTAAAAGAAAGAGTTGTTTCCTGCACAAGAATCTGGTGCAAAGGCCAATTCCAAGGTTAGCAAACAGCAACAGTTCAATGGCAACCTCAGCACATCAATAATTCTTTATTACATGTTCAATGGCCATGTTATGACATGTGGACTTTCTGTTTGAGTATTATTAAAAGAACACTAAAATGTATCCTGTACAAGGAGATATGTTGAGTTACTGCAACTTAAAAAAAAATGAAAAGCTCTACAGGTTTTCTAAAGCTCTGGATCTCTATGGTGCCATTGATTAACACAAGTGTTCCGCTTCCAAGAACCAACCTGCTGGAATATTAAAGACGGTAAAGCAATCTGTACCATAAACAATTGCCCTTTTTGTTACTAACGTTTTACCTTATTTTCATATCACTGCTATAGATCACCTCCGCTTGTATTCTTTCCCAGGGCTGCATGTGAAAAAGGGGCAATGCAGGAGACCAGCTTGGACCCTAAACATGAAGAATGTTCTCCATGACAAGATCACTGGGTATTATTTCAGTGTATTCTGTAGATTTGTCAAGACATATAATTACAATCAAATGTGTTTTATTGATTGGGTTTTCTACTTTAAAAGAAATCTGACCCAAAACTATTTCCTTACCCACTCCCATGTGCCATGGGGACACAGAGAACCTTGGCCTCCTTTAACACAGCCTTGTAGTTTATTGGGACATGCAGGATATAGGAGAACAAGAGATCACCTAGTATGACATGGTTGAAGGAATTAGAGCATGTCATGGAATGGCATGTTCAACGAATGGACGAAATATGGAATCCAAAAAAAGCTTTGATAGGACATTCAAGAAAAAGAAGAACGAGAGGCCACCCTAGTATGAAATGATTGAAGGATGTGGAATCAAAGCATGGCATGGCATGTTTAACAAATGGATGAAATATTGAATCAAAAGGACGTTCAAGAATAAGGTGAATGGGAAGTCACCCTACTTAGATAAGGGTTGAAGGATATGGAATCGAACTAAGGTATATTGGGGTGAAGAGATGAAGCAGACATGCAGAAGACAGGACAGAAGAACTTTTCTGCATGTCTGCTAAATTTCTTCACCCCAATAAACCTTAGCTCTGGTCCTCCTCCTTCAACCCCCCAACTAGGTTAACCTCTCATTCTTCTTTATCCTGGATGTCCCATCAGAGTGTACTTTGGATTCCTTACTTCATCCATTCATTGGACATGCCATGCCATACTCTATATTCAAAAACTTCAACCATCTCATACTAGGGGGACCTCCTGTTCTCCTTCATCCTGGATGTCCTATCAAAACCTTCTTTGGATTCCATACTTCATCTTTTGGTTGAACAGTTCATGCTCTATCAACCATCTCGTTCCCAAATGTGATTGTGGTGACTGGCTTTTGGTGCAAGGCTTGTCTTTCCTAATTATTTTTAATCCTCAATATCACCTCCTCCCTTATAGGACCAAAGACCTTCCTCAGGACTATCCCAAAGATTGCGTTTCTTCTCCAAGGTCTCATCAGTATCCATGCTGCAGTTTTATTGAGACTTTAGTCTAAAGCAGTGTATCTCCATCTCTTGAACATGGGCGAACTCTTGAAATACCTTTCAGGTCTTTTGGGAACCACTACTTTAATTACTATATACACAGCTCACAGTAAATTTGCATGATGGTCAGAATTCCTCTTACATTGCTGGCCGTTGAGAAGAATGTCATCCTTACAGATAGCCAAAAAGATCATTGGTGTAACTTAAACTGACCTAAGAGCTACAAATGGTTCCTCGCTCAAGGAACCCCCAGCAACTTCTGGAGGATCCCAAGGGTTCCATAGAACACTGGTTTAAATTAAAGCCTTAGAGTTGGTTTCAATGTTCTTGAGATCATAATAATTCTTCTTTAAGAAAATGGAACATTTGGCACCTTTCATGTGACTTTCTTGGAGACCAACCAACCACAAAAGAGAAAATCTTTCATAGCAATAATAATGAATCTCTGTTTACTTCTGGACTTTTCTCAATCCTGAAAATCAAAAAACCAAGTCAGTTCTCAATCCAGACAAATGTCTCCAGCTGTGAATTTCATTCTATCTATAAACTTTAATTCCTCCTTGCCTTGTTTGTAAATCCTCAGGTATTTCACTGGTTTGCATTTGAACATCACCCGGCCCAGCCATTCTGGAACAATAGCACCACGCTGAGACTAATAGATGTTTTCACACAGCCCTGTCAATGCGGGAAAACATTTTCCTGGAAAAGATGCCACTGTAATTTGAGTGGTAAGATATACAATGGAGTTATGAGACGCATTCGGCCATTTATTGTGTGCACAATGACAGCTAGGGAAGCCGACTGCTTCTGTGAGCTC
>NC_092864.1:9316182-9319812 GCF_032062135.1 Pyxicephalus adspersus
ATTCCAATCACATCTATGCATTGTGCAGCGGTTTGGGAACAGGCCACATTGGTTGTAATTGGAACCGGGCCCCATCATCAGAGGGCCTGTAGGTGTCCTGCCTGTGACCAGCTGCTCTTCATCTTTCTATATTCTACGACTTGTGTATCTGTGCACCATAGCAGCTGAATCCTGGGTACTATTTCCTGCCATCTGAAAGAGCATAGAACCCAGATTCAGGGCAGTGTGTGGCCGGACTCAGAAATGGGAAGAAGAATATTCTGCATACCAGAAGAAAAAAGTACAACTTATCATCTGCACAGCAATGTTCAATACTACCTTACATGCATTGATGCATTCTCCAAAAAAAGAGATCAGCATTCCATAATTTCCAAATTTGATTGTACCCACCAGGGTCTTTTTTGTCATCTCATCCAGTTTTTTGTGTTTTACCTCCTCCTATTATACATTGTCTATAACACAAAGTAAATCAAAATGTAGAAGTGATAGTTGGACTGCCGTAAAAGGAAACAGCTGGTGTGCAGACCTAGGAAGTCAGGGTAAGGATGGTGGGTGCCCTTTATTATGGGTACAGCTGGCCTGGGTAGTAAGCTTGAGGATAGTGGGGGCATTCATAATGGGCACAGCAGGTGTACAGACCTGGGAACTCATCTGGGGATGGTGGGTGCCCTTCATAATTGGCATAGCGGGTGTGCAGACCTGGGAAGTCAGTGTAAGGTAACACCTTGAATGCATACCCAGAAAGTTAGCACAGAGACAATGGGAACCCTTACAAATGGGTACAGCAGGTGTACAGATCTGGGGACCTGTGCAGACTTTGTTAAGATGGTAGGTGCCCTTCATAATGGGCACACCTGGTGTGCAGACCTAGGATCTCAGGACAAGAATGGTGGAAATGGCTTAAAATAGGCACAGCAGGTATACAAAGCCAGGAACAAAGCACAGGGAACCTCTCGAAATTGGCACAGCAGGTGTACACACCTGGGAACTTAGGGATGGTCGGTGCCCTTTATAAGGGGTACAGCTGGTGTATAGACCCAGGAACTCAGCATGAGGATGGTGAAAATGGTTTATAATGGGCACAGCAAGAATAAAAAACCAAGAACTCCAGGATAAAGGAACCCTTCATAAAGGGAACAATGGGTGTGCAAACTCTGGAACTCAGCAAAGGATGGTAAGAATCTCTCATACAGCAAATTCACAGACTCCAGAAATCAGTTTAAGGATTTCAGAAACCCCTCATGATGGGTACACCAGGTGCACAGACCCAGAAACTCACAAATAGGAAAGGCATACCGCTCAATTTTGGCACAGCTGGTGCACAGACCTAGGAGGATGGTGGGGACTTCCCGTAAAGAGCATAGCAGTTGTACAGATCCAGGAACTCAGCAGAAGAATGGTGAGAATCCCTCATAATGGGCACAGAAAATTTAGAGACCTCAGAAACTAACACAGGGATGGTTAGAACCCTTTATCATAGTTTGTAGACCCAGCAACTTAGTGCATGTAAAACCATTCCCCTCATTATTGGTGCAAAATTCTCACAAATAGAGGTACCAATGAAGAAATAAAACACGCTGATGAGATTATAATAAACACAGGAGTGACAACACGACTTTGTAAATCATTGTGCACATTGATGATCCCTATCTGCACATGACATCACACCACTTACATGTAATCACATTGCTTTTAAACCCTCATCACGTATCATGTGCAATACCTGTGTGGGTTTGTATCGCTGAAACATTGCGTTCCTTGGATTACTACAATATTCAGCACAATTAATGGTTTGGTAAACTTCTGTGAGTGAGCTGAACAGAAGCAAATTGGTGGCTTTCAGGTGATAATGTAACTAAAAGTTTAATCATCAATGTGGTTAGTAAGCAGAAAGAACCGCACAGAATGCATATTTGCATCCATACAGCACAAGTAATGAGTCACCATTCCCAGCTACGTTGTGTTCCCTTGTCACTTATAAAAGAACAAAGGAAATAAGCTGACAAGGGGTCACAAACAAAGAGCATGAAAATCAATTGTCTTTGCTTAATAAGCGAAGAATCAGCGGAGATCAGAGACATTACCAGATTCCACTTTGCTGAAATTTTCATGGAAACGCTCGAATACATTACCACTAATGGGCAAAGCGGAAATCATTTGGTAAACTGCCATCAATAAACGGTCGTTTCATGCAGCATTGGAAATACCCAAATCCTTCAAAAATATTGAATTTGCTTCTCTTTCTTCTTCTCTGGTTCCTTTTGAAGAAACAGAACATTTTTGGAGATCAGAAGGCCTGTAAAATCCAATCTTATGTAGTGTGATTGTATTCTTTATATCTCTATGTGTTGAAGATGAAAAGAAAAGGAGGGATTTGTAGTTTAGATCAGATGAGCAGTGCAAGGTGACAACTATGCTCCTCAATATAATACAGTAAGTGAGTGTTGTCACCATAAAGAAGATGTATCATCACATTTCTAATATATAACAAGGCTATCACTTTAATATAAAGAAAAAATGTATACTTCTGGAGGGAGGACCTCTTCCCTATCTGTCTTCCCAAAAGGAAAAACCTGGGGTACACACGGAGGCTTCAGGCTGCTCCTTCTGCTCATGCTCAATCTTAGGCATGTGCAGAAGGAGCATAAAAAAGTGTCAATCATACGCATGCGCAGTAAGATCAGGATTTTCTTTTTGACCTTTTCAGGAAGTCATGTTACCCGGTCTTGCCCCTGCGCAGTGCGAGATTGAGTGATGGGAACAGAAGCCGGAAGAAGCCCGCTGTCCCGTCCATGCCGGGAAGAAAAAGGAAGCTGGGATGGTGCGGGACATACTGGACTCAAAATGTGGAGGGATTGAGGGCTGTAAGTGTGAAAGGCTGCAGCAGGGGCATCATGATGGGGTCATCTCAGTCCAGGATGTAGATGGGTGATGCCTAGGGCAAAATAGAGGAAAGCAGGTGATGGGATTCTGCTAGGGAGTATTAAAATCTCTATGAGAGATAATAAATGCCTATAAGGGTGCAATAGTGTATGGAAAGATGTATTAGATACCAGATGAATCTTACAAGGAATAAGTAGTGCAGGGGGATTTTAAGAGGAAAGAACATAGAGTTCTCCTTTAACCCAGGCTAAGTCTGTAAATAATTCACAGGGAATCTGATGAGGACGTCTCAGTGCAGCATGAAGCGGATTTAATCCTGCGCAGAAGGCGGCTTCATGCAAATATTATTCGATGATCGCCTCAATGACCACTTGAGAAGTTTTGGATTTCTTGTTCTCTCCGTGTGCATTAATTCTGTCAGTGTCATTCAGTGTCAGCGTGTTGAAGTTCACTCGTCAGCCCCATCCTCACCAAAAGGAGATGTGATTAAGCAGACATGGCTGACGTCAGTCCTCACCTTTATTTAAATCAATAATGGCACCATGCTACCACTGAACCTGCGATAAGGCTTAACGAGTCATTGGAGGCAAAAAAAAAAAAAAGGGAATTGGTGTATTGTGATAATAATCCAGCGGAGGTCCACTAAGGTCCGTCAGTGCATGTTATGGAGAAAGAGATGAAAGAGACAGATTACAGGTACAAAGTGAGTTCAGGAACAAAAAAAGTGTAGGTGGGAGAAATCAGAAA
>NC_092864.1:9320130-9347651 GCF_032062135.1 Pyxicephalus adspersus
TCTGGGGGGTAGTGGTATGATCTGGGGTGCCTGTGGGGGCAGTATTAGAATCTGGGGTACTTGTGGGGCAGTGTTATGATCTGGGGTGCCTGTGGGGCAGTGTTATGATCTAGGGTACCTGTGGGGGCAGTGTTATCATCTGGGGTGCCTGTGGGGGAAGTGTTATGATCTGGGGAGCCTGTGGGGGCAGTGTTATGATCTGGGGTGCCTGTGGGGGCAGTGTTATCATCTGGGGTGCCTGTGAGGGCAGTGTTATGATCTGGGGTGCATATAGGGGCAGTGTTATGATCTGGGGTGCCTGTGTGGGCAGTGTTATGATCTAGGGTGCCTCTGGGGGGCAGTGGTATGATCTGGAGTGCCTGTGGGGGCAGTATTAGAATCTGGGGTACTTGTGGGGCAGTGTTATGATCTGGGGTGCCTCTGGGGGCAGTGTTATCATCTGGGGTGCCTCTGGGGGCAGTGTTATGATCGTGGGTGCCTGTGGGGGCAGTGTTATGATCTAGGGTGCCTGTGGGGGCATTGTTATGATCTGGGGTACTTGTGGGGCAGTGTTATGATCTGTGGTGCCTCTGGGGGGCAGCCTTGGAGAACTTTAATAAGTCAGGGGCAGGGAGTCAAATTATATTTTTCATGGTATTTTTTGAAAGGATTTTGTTCCTATTAGTAATATTGGAGTGATGAATCTATCGGAGGGAATGTGTGCAGAATTATGCTTTAGGGCCATTTCAGACCAGCGGTGAGCCGTGGGGTCATTCATGGTCCCAATGCTTCAAGTGAATAGAAAAGGTTGTGAATTATTATTTGCATTGAATGCTCGGCGCCTCCATTACCAATATCAGGACCACCAGGGCCAGATTGGCCACCTTTACCACCTTGGGCATCCAATTACTTTACTATCCATAGCCTGGGCACAAGTCTCCATGAAAACATGAAAGAATAAATGCATGTTGGTTTCAAAAACTCCGAAACCTCTCACTAAACCAAATAATAAACCCCTGGATTCCTTCAATGGAGTCTGATGGGCCGGGCTGATTATTATCTAATTAAGCCATCATTTACCGTGCAATATACACAATTAGTTCATCCATCAATGCTGGCAAACTTTCACTGATCTGCATCCGTAATGACTGCAAGTGTGAAAGGGGAATTTGTTGTCTTGGAAACAAACAGTGATGTTTTATTTAATGGAACACAAAACATAAAACATATTGACCCCCTATGTTTATCCCTTGGCCTTTATTCTGATTTTTTTGCATAGTTTGTTACTGAATTACCCATTGTGTTTGCGGCATTCCAGCGGCTGCCCCTGTGTCAATGACAGCACCCTGGTATTCATACCCATGTGTGCGTGTAACAAGGAATTTATTCACTGAGGAAACTTTATTCACCCCGACAACCTGCTGCTTCTAATACTGTCAGAAAATTCCGTCACTCAGCCCTCATTCTGCCTTTTAATCCTTGACCAGTGCATGTTAAAAACCATCACACCTAAATCCTCCTAACTATAAAGCAGGCGCCCCTCTCCTGCATATGCGGGCACGTCTAACTCTGAGTGTGCCTGTGCTCCCATGCTTCATCAGTTTCGCTCAACCCGCCGGCCAATCAGGAAATATCCTCTTAATCACTCCCGGCTATTTAGCTAGCTCAGACACAACACTCAGTATTTGTGCAACGTGTCTCAACTTGTGCCGAGCCCCCAAGCTCTGCTGAGCATTTCCTGTACACCTGTAGATTCATTTCGATGCAGCTTCTGTGTTAACCCCTTGTTGCCCAGTCTGTTGTTCCCAGCCCATTACCTTGTACTGTTCCAATGTTCTCCTCTGTCTGTGGATATCCCCATGTCATCTGTGCCTCCTGTTGCTTCCAGTGTCACCTCTGTTCCTTGTGTATGCAGTGGCCCCTGTGTCACTGGTGTCTGTCTCCAGGATTCCTGGTATTTGACCCCTGGCTTGTGACCTGACCTCGACCCCGGTCTTCCTTGACAAATCTTCTGCTTAGTGATTTGGTACCATGTATCATCCTGCCCACCCTGGTATGCCCAATGACCGCAACCTGGCAGTAACCTGCAGTGGAACATCCTCACCACTAGAGGCTCTGCAGAAGACCTGGTTGCTGCTTAGACTCTGCACCTTGGCCCTTCTAAGGGCTCGCACCACTTCTGTGCAAGCAGTAGCGCCCCCTAGAGGCTCCGTCTCCCCAAGCATGACAGCACGCAGCTTATCATTGTGAATCACAGAACGTGCAAGATGATAACACTATACTTTGCTTTCTGGAAGAACTTTGAAATTTCACTGGTGCCCTGTCCCTACAAGTCTCCCTTTACCCCCAGCCCTTTTTGTTTACATGTTTTTTTTTTTGCAATTAATTAAGCACTTTAACACTGAACTTTTTAATGTTACAATCTTGAAGTACATTATTTGAACATTTATGAAGTATGAGGATCCAGCTGATTGGATGTTGATCGATCCGGTTGCTTCGATCGGCTTTTCGTTATTTAGTAATTAATAAATGTCACATGGAGGGTACAGATGGAAATGTAAAATATATCGATTGTATTTTGTGTACATATGCGAGGTTCTGACAACGTACTTCCTAACTCTTAAAATAAAACTAAATCATACAAATAAAGACGAGTGATCACCCCTTCCATGCTGCGATATTATATATTAGAGTCAGACATAAAATCAATGCCCCCTCATCCATATTCATTCTACATTCATTTACATTAGGGAACAGTTATTCATACGCCGAGACGTGAGCCGGGGACGTGAGAATTGGTTTATCTGGCAATGCATGCTGGGAGGACGCCTAGGTCTCAACTTATCAAATTTGGGTATTTATAGAATAGCAGACGAGGAATATGGAAGAGTTCTGAGCAATGATCGCTTATTAACTGCGCGACTTTATTGCTTCATCGTTAGATTGGCACATTTATTGGCTTTCGCTGCAGCATGGATTCCGGGATTCATTTTACTTTATGGCAACACCGAATCTTGTCACCGACATAATTATCAGAGGGGAGATGGGGGTATAATGATAAATAGATCACCAAACAAACAAATAACAATGCAAATAATAATATTATACAATGAGATCTGATTCCAAATTCTGAATTAAAAAATGCAGCAGGCACCTCTTTTTATTTCTTTATTCTGGTTTGTATTCTACCCGAGGGTACGCTATTGGCACAACTTGGTACTGGAATGACCTGGGCACATATGCCGGAATAATGCCAAGACGGTTGAAGATCCCAGACCTGGAAGAGAAGCAGGTGAAGATATTGACACTGCCAAGATAATGAGGAGGGTATTTGGTTTATGCCAAGGTTTGTTTTTTTAATTGCTACTTCTTGCCCACCCCTCTGCCCTATGTAAGGGAAGAAGAATGGGGAAGGAGTTGGCACTGCCAAGGGAGTGTGGGAGGTATCTGCTTGATTTTGCTATACCTTGCCCATACCCCTGCTCCATGTAAAATCTCAAAACTTGACGAATGGGTGAAGATGTTGGCACTGCCAAGGGCGTGGAGGGATATCTGCTTTTAGCCAATGCTTTTTTTTTTTTGCTACACCTTGCCCACTCCTCTGCCCAATGTAAGATCCCAAAACTGGAAGAAGAATGAGATAAGATTGGCACTGCTAAGGGAATGGGGGAGGTATTAGTTTTCAGCCGTTACTTTTGTGATTTTGGTACACCTTGTCCATCCCTCTGCCCCAAGTAAGATCCCAAAACTGGAAGAGGAGCAAGGAAAAGATGTTGGCACTGCCAAGAGATTGGGAAAGGAATCTGCTTTAAGCCAATGTCTTTTTTCATTTTATTTTGCTACACCTTGCCGCCTTCTCTCTGCTCCATGTAAGATCCCAAAACTGGAAGAAGAGCGGGTGAAGATGTTGGCACTGCGAAGGGTATCTGCTTTAAGCTAAAGCTTTTTTGAATTTGCTACATCTTGCCGACCGTTCTGCTCCATGTGAGATCCAAAAATTGGAAGAGGAGCAGGAAAAAGATGTTGGCACTGCCACGAGAATGGGGGAGGTATCTGCTTTAAGCCAATGTTTTCTTTATTTTGCTACACCTTCCCCACCGCTATGCTCCATGTAAGATCCAAATCCTGAAAGAAAAGCGAACAAAATGTTGGCACTGCCAAGATAGTGTGAGAAGTTTGTGCTTCCAGCCAAGTTTTTTTTTCCATTTTCTTACACCTTGCCCATCACCCTGCCCCATAAAAGATCCCAAAACTGGGAGAGAAGGGGGTAAGGATGCTGGCACTGCCAAGAGAACGGCAGTGCCCATTCACCTGCCTATGTAATTCCAGAGCCATCTGTACATCTTTTGTTTCAATCTGGATATGTGTTCCCCCCGACTATATCAATGTAAGTGTGTGCACCCTGTGAATTTAAAAAAGACAAAGAGTAGAAAGAATTAAAATTTGGAGCATGGGCACAACTCTCTGCCCCCATGCTATAAAATGTGGACAACAATGAGCCCCTGTGCAGAACTGACTTTGGGCCCCCCACCAAACATACTCGAGGCCCCTATTGGTTAGGGAGGGTATGGGGCACTTATGCAGTGGCGCACTCCTTGTGTTTGCCCATGCTCCCCCATACCCTAAGGTACTAGATACATTTGGAAATAAACTCACACACACTTAGATCTCTTGAAGAGGCTGACACCCTTACCCATCTTCTTCTGCGTTCCAGATCTTCAGGCTAGGCCAGATTGACATAGCTCCCAAGCATGAGCACAAGAGATCGCTCATTCCAGCACCACGTTGTGCCAAGGCTATACATTGAGACAAGAAAAGTTCTTGGTGCTGGTGGCAATAAAGAGAACCTGTCTCTTTGCTCTGCAGGGGTTCTTTAACAGGAGTGAACTATTTTCTTGCCTCAAAGCCTGGTAGGGAATTCTGAGTATTGGTTCCTTTAAATTATAAATACCCGGAGAAGCTTTTTGCAATAATCGCAACAATTGTGGATTCTAGTGCAGAGGAATTGCCCTGGAGTTCTCCAATGTAAAATGGTGGAGTCCCCCCATTCCACCTCCATAACCATCACCGCTCAATTTCTTCAAAATAGAGCCTCCAATCCTCTCTGTATTCAGTATTTATAATTTCCCAGAGCACGGTGATAGCGACCTTTCCTTTTTATTGTTCTTCATTCTTACGGTATAATTCTCTTTCATTGTGTATTGCGCTTTCTCTTGTTAATACAACATGTTCCCTACAACAGCTGCAGAATTCTATTTAATTATCTCACAGACAATCGTTTATTTGGCTGAAGGATTCATTTTCCATATGTGGTCCAAAAAAGCAAATAAATCAGGGATTAAACTCACAGAAATTAGTTAAAGATGAAAATCAAGGATCAGAAATTTAAGGTCAGTTTTATTTTAAAAATTTTTTTATGTATTGGCTTTTACAATGATGATCCTACTTATATTAAAGACTAACATCCAGAATTCTGGTTGAAAAAAACATAAGCCTAAATAATTTAAATTCAGGGTGCAATAATCACCACCTGCCCGTCACTGTCCCTTGCAGTGCCTGTTCTCAGCCACTAGATGTCCTCAGGTAGAATGTAATCCAATGGGAAGAAGCACTGTGTGTGTAGGGGGTCACTGACTCAAATATACCCCATCAGCTTCATGGACTGAGAAAGATACCCCATCAGCTTCATGGACTGAGAAAGATACCCCATCAGCTTCATGAACAGCAAAATATACCCCATCAGTACCATGGACTGAGAAATATACCCCATCAGTACCATGGACAGAAAAATTTGCCCCATCAGTGCCATGGACAGAGAAATATACCCCATCAGACCATGGACAGAGAAATATACCCCATCAGTACCATAGACAGAGAGATATACCCCATCAGTACCATGGACAGACAAAAATACCCCATCAGTACCATGACCAGACAAATATACCCCATCAGCACCATAGTCAGAGAGATATACCCCATCAGCACAATGGACAAAGAAATTTGCCCCATCAGCACCATGCACAGAGAAATGTGCCCCATCAGCAGCATGGACTGAAAAATATACCCCATCGGTTCCATGGACAGAGAAATATACCCCATCAATACCATGGACAGAGAAATATACCCCATCAGTACCATAGACAGAGAAATATACCCCATCAATACCATGGCCAGAGAAATATACCCCATCAGTACCATAGACAGTGAGATATACCCCATCAGCACCATGGACAGACAAATATACCCCATCAGCACCACAGACAAAGAAATTTGCCCCATCAGCAGCATGGACAGAAAATATACCCCATCAGTACCATGGACTGAGAAATATACCCCATCAGTACCATGGACAGACAAATATACCCCATCAGCACCATGGAAAAAGAAATTTGCCTCATCAGCACCATGGACAGAAAATATACCCCATCAGTACCATGGACTGAGAAATATACTCCATCAGTACCATGAACAGAAAAATTTGCCCCATCAGCGCCATGGACAGAGAAATTTACCCCATCAGTACCATGGACAGAGAAATATACCCCATCAGCACCATGGACAGAGAGATATAGCCCATCAGCGCCATGGACAAAAAAATTTGCCCCATCAGCACCATGGACAGAGAAATGTGCCCCATCAGCACCATGGACAGAGAAATGTGCCCCATCAGCACCATGGACAGAGAAATGTGCCCCATCAGCACCATGGACAGAGAAATTTGCTCCATCAGCACCATGGACAGAAAAATATACCCCATCAGTAGCATGGACAGAGAAATATACCTCATCGGTACCATGGACAAAGAAATATAAAGAAAGATTGTGAACTGCCCCATCAGCGCAATACACAATGAATTATCCCTTCGGCAATATTGATAGTTACCCCTCTAGCACCAAGGAAAATTACCCACAGTAAACCCCAGTAAATTACCCCCTTCAGTGCCCTGGACAGTGATTTAGCCCATTAGGCACTATAGACAGGGAGTCACCCCTCAAGCAGTAAAGGCATTAAATTAGCCCTTCCAGCGCCATGACAGTAAATTACCCCTCCTACACTATGCAGCCCCTTGGCCTATTCAGCAATATGGATAGAGAAATACCCCCTCGTAGGGCCATAGACCCATAGTGTCTCCCCCTAGTGGCGATCAGACAATAAATCATTCGTGTAATGAGCTGAAGTTATTGTGTCATCAGCCATTGGTTGTTCAGCCGTCACAGCCTCAGCCGCCTCCCACCAGAAATATTCTGATGACATCATCCTATGACATCATCACCGGGCAGCAAAGCATTGGATCTGCCATATGGAGAGCACAATGACGGAATCCTGCACATATTACTGATATACATTTGTCACCGGTCCTATCCTGAGCTCAGACGGGCAGTGCGATCAACAGCCAGGCAGTGTTTTAAATATTAAAGTGAACTCCTAAACCTCAGCGTATATTTTTTATAATTCCTCAAAGCGTTTAATCGTTTTCCTAGGTTCAATAAATGAAGCATTCACTTTGTCCCCTGCCTGTCATGAGAGGAGCCTTCTATAAAGTAAGCCTAGCAGCAGAACGGCGGCACCAACTTTGTTCAGGCATCATCCAGGGTCACCACTTCCAAAGTTCGGGGAGGATAGCCCCCTCTGATTTGCACGTTTTTCTTAGAATACGAGCTGGATTGGCTCTTCGGCCCGGTGAACATTCTGAATGATTACTTTAACATTTCCCTAAAAGTCATCCTGACATTTCTCCGCTTGCCGCTCCATATTTTCATCATCGTAATTCTTGATTTTGTCCTTTCTATTGACCTTTTACAATTTCTAAATATGATAAGAGATTTGTGTGTCCCCGCACGGTGGTCGTATACAGAACAAATCGTACAGCTCGTGTGACTGCTTCAATGAGCTGGAAGCTAAATGACAGACATCCCCTGTGGTGGGCATGGTTTAATGAGAGTGAATGCATAATGAGATGCTGGAGCTCCTCCCTTTTTTAGGTAGATTGCTCAGGTGGTTAGAATGATGGCAGATCCTTGAAATCTCAATCAGCATTATCAGCCATGTCTAGTTCTATTTCCTGGGCTACAGATCACCTCTTCCTTATGTTATGGCTATAGGGAGATGGGGAGGTGACGTGTAGTTCTCAAATAAGATTTGGGCAGAGCTGACAACGCCACTTGCTATTTTAATGCAGCAGGGTAGCGTTGTCACCTCCAACAGGACGTTAGGGCAGTGAAAGAGTTAAGCAGTGGAACGTTCACCCGTGCCGTGAATTTCACTCCCCCCAATCCATACATGAATTAATAAATTAGGATTTATTACCGTACATCGTTATTCCTCAGCAGCCCCTCCGGTGACACCGAGGTCAGAATTCCTCAATGCCCAGCCGGCTAATTTGTCCCTTTCCCCTCCTCTCCTGCATCAACCTGGAGGATGTGAGAAGCTAATTAGCCCTAATTAGCATGAAGACTCAATGTTCTTGTGATAATCAGGTGAGGATTCACCAGAGGGAATGGCCCAGGGAACATTCCTCACACATGAACAATTCACACAATAATTTGTATTAAAGAGGACCTGTCATGAGGACAGCAGGGCGGCTTTGAAGCTGGGCCACGAATGGGGGGTGAGATGGAGAGGAGACCATCTGGGAGCTTCTATGAGCATGGGCTTCCTATAGACCCCTGGTGGCCAAACTGAGGGCCACACATGACTCCTTGAGTGTCTGGCCCCTGACTCCAGCAGTCAGTATAATTCATTAGTAATGGGGTGATGGAGGTGATCCCTACTGGATGCATGTGGGATGTCCTCAGTCTACCAGCATCTTCTGCAGCATCACTCCGTTCTCCAACCAAAGCCAATGTCTTCTGTGTCTCATCATCTTCTGCAACATGGCATCTGTCCCAACCATACTGGTAGCATGGCCTCAGTCTCTCATTGCCACCAAACCTGTAGCATGGCCTCAGTCTCTCCAAGCAGCATGTCCCAAATCTCAAAGAAGTGGATGCCCTAAATCTCTCATTATCCTCTGTGATATCTCCATTCTACAACCAAACCATTGGGATGTCCTCAGTAGGATATTATCTGCTGCAGAATATCATCAGTCTTCGCCGAACATATAGAATGTCCTCAGTCTCTCATTAAGTTCTGCAGCATGTTTCCAGTCTTCAACCAAACCTGTAGAATATCCTACGTCTCTTACTATCTTCTGTAACACTTCTTCAGTCTCCAACCAACCTGAAGGATGTCCTTGGTCTCCTACAATCATCTGCAACATATCTCAAATCTCCAGGCAAACCTGTAGCATGTCCTCAGTCTCCCATTATCTTCTATATCACATCTCCATTCTCCAACCGAACTGTAGCATGTCCTCAGTCTCCCATTATCTTCTATATCACATCTCCATTCTCCAACCAAACCTGTAGAATGTCCTCAGTCTCTCTTTATCTTCTGCAGCATCTCAAAGCAAACCCATATAATGTACTCAGTCTCTCACTATTTTCTGCAACACTTCTTCAGTCCCCAACCAAATCATCTCTCTCTATCTTCTGCAATATATCTCAAATCTCCAACCAAACCTGTAGCATGTCCTTAGTCTCCCGTTATCTTCTATATCACATCTCCATTCTCAAACCAAACCTATAACATGTCTTCAGTCTCCTATTATCTTCTATATCACATTCCGATTCTCCAACCAAATCAACAGCATGTCCTCAGTCTCCTGTTTTTTTCAATATCACATCTCCATTCTCCAACTAAACCAATAGCATGTCCTGAGTCTCCTATTATCTTCCATATCACATCTTCATTCTCCAACCAAACCAATAGCATGTCCTCAGTCTCCCATTATCTTCTAGATCACATCTCCATTCTCCAACCAAACCAATAGCATCATCCCTTCATTGCCCAACCTGTAGGCTGGCCATAGTCTCCAATCATCATTTTCTCTTTTATGTCTGCTGTCCTCCTCTAGCGACCCTTTGGTGATGTTGATGGCCACCAATGACTCCTGGTAGGTTGACATGTTCCTCATGTTCTGGTTTCCTCCTGCAGTCCATAAATATACTGAGAACGCTTGCCTAGGGATCAGTTTGCTGCATCGGTATAAATTCTTTTTGGGTGCCGGAAGGAGGAAGACGGTCACCCCTTGCCAAAACATGAGTCTAATAATAGTGGATCCCTCGGAATGATGTCTGCATTGGGGAATTTCTCCACAATATAGAGATCCTATGCCTAACACACATGAGCAGATCCCCCGACAATTCTGCATTGGCCTGACCGTTCCGTTAATGGATCGATTGGAAGTCTGATTGCTCATCAAGTTGTGATTTCATCCAACCGTTCATAATACGCCATGTGACTTGTAATCAATATTACCAATTGTCCAATTCTTCAAACGGACCAATAGATAGAAATAATACAAATTCCCGAATGGGAGATGGAAGAATAACAATGGATGGCTGACAAATATATCATCTGGAATCCAATGCTGGCCCGGGGTGTTGTCACATCCAGCTGCCAGTGTGGAGTTTATGTATTCCTGACGCAGAACGGAAATAAAATTGTAATTTGGCTCAGATGCGGCCTCAGCTGCCCCGGATCATTATTACTTCCAATGTCCTGCCAACCTACCTCCCATGGTGTGCATTGCAAGATGACCTGGGCTATGGGAGGGAGCGGAAACACTTGGGGCCAATCAGGTGCGTTGTATACACATGTGCGGAGAGGAGGAGAAAGCAGAGGAATGAGCTGATCACTATCCAAGGTGACACGTGAAGGATGAGCGCCGAAACGTGACGGGAATGGCAGAGAGGAGCCAATCAAAAAGTCAGATATGAAACGGGGGCTCAAGTGCTAACAGTGAAAAGCAGATTTGTGACAACGGTGAGAAGCTGGAGGTTGATGAATCTTCCTGGAGATTCATTGTGCCGTTTAAAGCGAGATGATCTTTTTTTACCAGCTTACTTTGATATGGTGGCTGCATTAGTTTTTTTTTTTTTGCAAGCTATGAACACTTCACAAAGACTTGCAAATATAAAGCTTGCCTAAAACTGGAATGGAATACAACGTAATATCTTTAGCATGGCTGCAATGTTTGCTGAGTCCTTTGGCAGGTTGTCACCCTCATAAAATCTGCGATCTGTCCGTGTTTTGTTTTCCCTGAGATCTAATAATCATCTATCTTGGTATGATGCTGATGAGGTTCTCGGAAAGGCCGACAGCAACGTTTTCTGAACAGCTGGCTCACATTTATCCGCCCAAGATGTGTCAACATCTGAGACAACCAGCGATGCTTCAGCGATCATTGATAGGAAAGAGTACCTGTCACCAGCACAGATGGTAAAGTGCACCTGTCATTTATATACTGAAGAAATGGCTTTCTGACTGATCAATGCAACATATATAAATGTTTTCACCCAAGATTCACCCAAATTTTACCCAATGTTCACATTTATTACAATATGGGTGGATAAGCTTTTGATTACATTTCACAAAACTGATTTTTTGGGGCAATTTAGGTGAAAATATTCCTAAAGAGCCCCCTATGAGACCTCTTCCATCTTATAAATTGTTGCCAGTCATTTTCATTGAGCAATGGGAACAGCGGTTCCTGACTGGCTCCCGGTATGGATGACGTAACACATACGCAGATAAGCGTAGAGTCCCTCCGTAATTCTGTGCCAGAGTGAAGCACTGCCATGCACATGAGTTCCATCATCCAGTTCTCGCCAATGAAAAAGTCAGAAGATGCCAAATTTGAAAAAAAGAGAGCTGGCCATTGTGGTCATTGCAGCGCTGACCCTTGGATGGTAAATGCGCCATATTGTGAAAGAATGCCGAGCGCCCGCGGTGGAGTCAAGTTCTATTTTAACATGCTTTTATTTCAGGCTTATGAAGTGGGACTACCACTTAATCCACATAAAGGACGCGCGCAGCGCCCTTTCGTCATCCACAAAGAAATGGTAAAGTGCCGCTCCCTTCCTGATAAAAGCTTATTAGATCCTTCGTGCCATTTGGGGGCAGCGAGCGGCTGTGGTGAGAGCACCCAACACTCAGATTTTAGAATTCACTGCTGCGGTGAGAATAATAGAATCCGTGATTGTGTTTTTAAACATTTCATCAAGGCGAGGAGGTGAGCACAAGTCAGCGGCGTCCCACCGGCTTTTCAAGAGAACTGAAGGGGCCACCAGAAATGTGACAGCGATGACCCGTTGTGCCAATGTGATTAACATAATAAAATGGAATACTAATTAAAAATGAAAAAATTGCAAGTTAGTGGCCCTGGAGGTGACTCGTTATATTTCCTCCGATTTTACCTGGCTGGTCACAATCTTCTTGAGTGAGCTACACATGGGCATACATTCTCAGCGTGTGTTAACCCACCATGCGCATGTGCGACATTTACATCATTCCATTATGGCTGAAAGTCCCAAAAAAGCATCTGATGAAGATGGCACCCCCAATGGAATGGCAAATAGATGGTGAGGTTGTAGTGCGGTTACCGTATCCTCATGCCTGTGTACCACGGCCATGGTTGAGATGGCTCATGTGGTTGAGATGTGTCACTCATATGCATCCATAGGGAATGAATGGGGGTGGTAGTGAGTGGTTCAGTGCCAAATGGTAGAAATGGTTCTTCAAGCACCACATTTTCACAGCAGACAGATGACGCCCCGATGAAACGGCAGATAAGATGGTGAGGTTGAGGTGCGGATATCGTTTCCTGTGAGCCATGCCCGTGGTTGAGATATCTCACACATGGCCACCCATAGGCAATGAAAGGGGGTGATAGTGAGCGGTTCATTGCCAAATCGTTTAACTCCGGTTCTTCAAGCACCAGTGTTTGAAATATTTAGAGCAGACGGGTGGTGCCCCTATAGAACCGAAGATGGACGTCAGTTGTGGTGCAGTTATCATTTCCTCATCCCTGTGAACCATGCCCATGGTTGAGATGCTACATGAAATGTCCAAACCATGGCCACCAATAGGGAATAAATAGGGGTGGTTGTAAGTGGGTCAGTTTTTTTACCCCAGACATATGGTGCCCCTGATGGTTAGGGCTGAAAGATGGTGAGGTTGAGGTGCCGATAGCGTTTCCTCACGCCTGTAACCACGCAAATGGTTGGATTACTCACCAGGTTGAGACGTCTCACCCACAGACACCCATAGGGAATTAATGAAGTGCCAATGTTTGAAATTTGTACAGCTGATAGCATTTGGTGGTGCTGAACCCCATCTTGGTCACCCCCATTCAATCATAAGGGACAACTTCATAGCTCCTCACCATAGGCATCCATTCAGGGACATGAGGAAGCAATAACCACACCGCCACTTCACCGCCATTCTGTGCATGGCCAGGCTGCTCGCTAATTTGATCACCATGTGTGGCAAAAAGCACAAATTTGCCAATTCCAAACTTCACAATTTCCAGTTGACCCCCACCATTAAAATTTTGAAGAGCAAAAAAGTGCCCATATCCTGAAGAAGTACCAACATTTTTATTTTCACACAAATCCCAAAAACGTCATTTTTAAACATTATGTACTAATCTCATATTAATTAGCCCCTGATTATTTTTTTCCCGACTTTTCCACTCCTCCTCTGGGGACATCAATGCCGTCTGATGATTGATGCGTCAGCGTGTTCCTTCATGCACCAAACCCACGTAATTAGGACCACCAGGACCTCTTATTTCATTTCATTAATGATTGCCGATTGTCACCATGAAGATGGAAGCTGCCGGTCTGGTGGGGAAATGGGACAACCGGATTCTTTTCCTGGTCTGGGTCAAATGAACGGTGTAAAATTAGGAGTTTAAGATGATTGTATTTGGCTTTGGGGAAGGTGGAGACCAAGAAGGAGATTGAGGAGGATCAAGGACGACCCTTCTCCATTATGGAAGGGTGCAACTGGAGAGATCTCTGATGTAGATAGAAGAACCCTAAAATATAGAAATATAAGGCAATGTTCCTGTATGGACTGGAGCCATGATGATTAGCCTAACGAAGGGGGCTCAAGGGTGCCCCCCAGTGTCCAGGGGGCTGTACAACAGATTAATTCCTATATATGTGCTTTTAAAAGCAGTGACAGACATTACCAACAGTGGGCCCCTGTGTAGACTTGACTTAGGGCTCCTGTGGGGGTCCCTGTGGGTTTACATAGGACCAGGGTTCTCATGCCTCTTGGCACACTTTGCACCAACCTATGTCCGCCCATGATTATAAGTATGGCGACTCACCAACCAAAAATAAAAATATATCCAAAAAGTTACCTAAGACTGCAAGTGCAACCCCCCCCCCCAACCCCCAATGAAAGGAATCATGGACTATGGAGTGTTCCTATAGGCAGGAAGCTGACATTGCAGTTGCTCTGCAAACTAGCATGCAAACTACCAGCAGCCACTAACAGCAAAAATCAGCAAATAAGAACAGGGGCAGGCCCACTTTATCTAGCTGATTATTTTGCAGATCATTAATATACAAATACAGATTACATTGTATCATTTATAAAACATCATCATCTATGTAAAGTCATTTATTTTTATCAGGTTCCTGCAGGACATTCATTTCCTTGTAATCATCCAAAACAAATTTTTGACGGAGCTAAACATATCCCCAAAATGGGAAATAAATTCATTTAGGACATTGATTAGCGCATAGTTAAATGGAATTAGCATTCATTATCATCGGATGAGCTGAATGTATTCAACGCTGGATAATGGTGTATTAATGGGAGCCTCCTGTGAGTGCAGTGGATGGAGTTGTTGGGAAATATCAGGTATAAGACTGAAATGTTGTCAGAAGTTTGCAGCCCAATCATGTCGCCCTTACAAGGTAATATTGAATTACCTCCCCCCATTAATAACTTCTCCCCTTGCACAGGTGCTGCTTACCTGGATTCAATGACAACGGTTCCTCTGCTGGTTTTCATGAAACTTCCCATAGAATTATAGGGGCTGCTTCCTTTAGCAGAGACAGTCCTATAGAACTCCATAGGACAAAGCTTGGCTAGCACATTTGGCCTTACTGCTTGAACAGGTGTGTGCTTACCTGGATCCAATGGCAGCACTTCCTTTGTTAGTTTACATGCAGCACTGCAAGTCTTAGCCAGCCCAATGTATTTCAGATCCACAGGCTTCCCATAGACTTCAATAGGGCTGTGTGATATAGCAGAGACACCCCATAGAAGTCTATAGGACAAGGCGTGGCAGGGAACACCTGGCCTTAACCCTTCCCTTGTACAGGTGTGTGCTTACCTGGATTCAATGACAATGATTCCTCTGCTGGTATACATGTAGCTTTCCATAGAACTATAAGGGCTGCTTCCCATAGCAGAGATGGCCTCATAGAAGTCTATAAGACAAAGCTTGGCTGGAACAGGGATCCCTTGGTTTTACCCCTTCTATTGTGCAGGTGTGTGCTTACCTGGATCCAATGGCAGCAGTTCTGCTTTTGGTTTACATGCAACACTGCAAGTTCCTAGACAGCCCAATGTATTTCAGATCCGCAGCCTTCACATAAGCATCCCATAGACTTCTATAGGGCTGTGTGCTATAGCAGGGACACCACATAGAAGTCTATAGGACAAGGTGAGGCTAGAACAGGGAACACCCTCCCCTTGTACAAGTGTGTGCTTACCTGGATCCAATGGTAGCAGTTCTACTTTTGGTTTACATACAACACTGCAAGTCCTGGCTGCATCAATGCTCACACCCATTGGAATCACTACACCTTGCTCATTTTAATGCATTTTACATCTATGACTCATTCTGCCACCTAATGGCAAACTATTGGAAGCACACAATAGAAAATTCTTCATCTTGTCACGAATAAATGGCCGAATCTTGGCAGACGAATAATTTATAAATTCACCCCCTTATAGTGATGTCACTGAGACTAAAACAAGGTAGGTTAAAAATTATACTATTTATATAATATTAAAAAGGAACCAGGGAAGGAAATTGTCCCTTTTTTGGTTTACCCAGACCTCCCCTGAGGAACCGTTCCCCCTAAGCCACTCCCCCTTGCCATATAGGCGGTCCCAGCACTTTGACATTATGAAATGTTGTCAAATATCTCCACTCTCTATCATGTTGCCCATATAAGGTAATATTGCATCACCTCCCCCAATCTGACATAACTTAACCTCTCCTGTTGTGTGGGCAGTCTTAGCTCTATGACATCATCAGCAGTCCTGAACTGTCATGAACCCACCCACATCCTAGAAGTGACAGATGGTGGAGGAGAGTGCCAACTACTGGGGAAGTGAAGAATAAGTTCCCAAAAACAAATAGATTTTTTAGATTTCATTACTTTGGGAATCAGATTACATGGGGAGAGGGGGGTCAATTCGCAAAGCTGTGAACAAAAATGTGGCAGCTGCATTCGTTTTCTTATTTTCACCTGGTGATCCTGCCAGTAACGCACTTCCTGTCCTGGGGTGACAACATTGCACTATGAAGGAGCCAGGTTGTCATCCGGGGCAGGAAGTGTTAAAGGTCTCAGCACCCAGGATGGGCAGGTGATACAGAACATGGGGGCAGTGACGCAGGCTGTGTCTGATCACATCAGGTCAGGTTCATGTTACCAGGTTTAATGCACCAATACTTCACACACAATCTGTTCTGGGCCCCGGGGACCCTGACACCTCTTGTTACCATCTCCATCTCCATTTCTCAATTGATCGCTGGCTCCGGCTCAGGTCGTGGTTTGCAGAGCGCAGATAAGTCTCGTGTTAAATGAGGAGCTGGGAGAACAATCATAGGGAATGCTGAGGATGTGAATTCTGTGTCTGATTCTAGCCGTCCTAAAGGGGCCCCGGGAACAAAATGTCGACTTAGTGAACAGCTAATGGCTTTAAACCCAGATATTATTTTGTAAAAGCAGCTGTGACATCATCACTGAGCTGTGCACAGCATGGGCAGAGAGAAGGGCTAAGGGAGGGGCTTGGAAACTCCACCCACTACAGGCTGCCTGCAGAAAACTACAGGAGGGGCGGAGACAGAAGAAGTATTTCCTCTTCTCTAGCTGTTTAAAAAAAAAAGGGATGTGGGTCTTTATTGACCCCACTCCTCATAAAATGAGACCCCTTTGGTCAGCGAGGGTGCCCATCACATCATACCACCAATAGGAAGGCTCAGATAATGACCTCCCCTCCCCTGAGGAACAGGTTAAGTGCTGTATTCTGAGACAACGGGGAGAAGATCACATGATCAGGGGTGTTTTTTTGGGGGGAAATATTAAGGTCGAGCCCCAAATGCACAGCAATCCAGCAAACTGCACCCCATTCTGCCAATAGGGGCCCTAGAGATGGCAGGGGCCCCAGGCGATTTCTCAAGTTGCCTGACCCCAAAACTGGCCCTGCACTTGCAGGAGCAGCTGTGTAATATATAAAAGTAACATTTCCAGGTATTTTCAACTTTTCTAAACAGTGATATTATTGCCGTGTATTGTAATGTCTGGATTTTTTTCACATGGCTTTAAGGAGTGCTAAAGTGGCCTCTCAACATTAACACATTCGTTAACGTTCTTTAAAAGGCCACTTTAGCCTGCCTTAAGTGCCATGGCAGATTGATGAAGAGGGGACGCCGACTGTTACAGATTGGACGTAGGAGCAAAGCTGCAACATCGCCATCTGTCTGGGCAAAAAAAATCAGAGACGAGCAGACATGGAAATCATCAGAAAGGTCAGATAAAATAATGTAAAGGAGTAAAATTTATATCAGGCATGGAGGGAAACATGGATTATCATCATAAAAGCACAAAAAGTACACACATATATACACACCACGGTCACTTTATTAGGTACACCTGTTCACTTGCTTGTCATCCCAAATATCTCATCAGCCAATCACATGACAGCAATGCATTTCGGCACCTAGACATTGGCAAGATGACCTGATGAAGTTTTAAATGAGCATCAGAATGGGGACCCAGAATGTGGCATTGTTGTTGGTGCCAGAGGGAGAGAGTGGTCTCAAAAAGGTGAAAATACCCTGCAAGGGGCAGTTCTCTGGGTGAAGGTGCCCTGTTGATGCCAGAGGTCAGACTGTTTCAAGCTGGTACAACATGAACTCACCCACTTGTTACCCCGGAGGTCTACAGAAGAGATTGCAGAATGCACAGCACGTCCAGCCTTGGAGCAGGTGGACTACAGCAGCAGAGAGCATACTGGGGGGTGCTAGGAACAGGAACCCGAGGCTATAATTCACACAGGGGCACCAAAATTGGGCACGAGAAGAATGGAGGAACATTGCCTGGCCTGATGGTGGTGGTGTTGTAGTGGTGGGCAGAGGGGGGGGGTATTTTCTGGGTACACATTGGGCCCCCCGGTTCTATTTATAATAAAGACAGAGCAATTGTGGAAATGTAACCCAGATGGCTAGGATGGCCCATGGCTGGAGACTTCCCACCTGGGGGGGTACCATGTGAGTACCCCCCCACCACCACCATTGGATCACAATTGTATCAGAACCCATCCTTCGCCCTCTTCAGCTGTTTTCCACCTTCATTCTCCCACCTGCGTCTATCTGCAAGGCTCTGAGCGTCCTCAGGGGCTTTAAAGTATGGCAATAATTTCCTTTAATTAAAGTTGGAAACGAGCTGCTGTGAAATAAAACAGCGTGAAAACTTCCAGGCCACCTGGAGGGCTTTGGTTACGAGCTGATTGTCTTTCTGCAGGTTGATGCTTTTCATTGCTCAGCAGATGCACATCTGGGCGGGGTTATTGTGAATAAAAGAATGGAGCTTATTGGTCAATCTGAACAATGCTCCGCCTTCTGCCATGGCATTATAATACTGATTGTCCCCAAACTCCTCTTCGTAGTCATTATCACAGCATATGGCGGTCATGATATTTGTGCCAACCAATGATGTGCCTTCCCTTCTATTTATCTACCTTTATATTTATCATTAGAATAAATAGCCCCACCCCTGCAGAGTGCATTTTATTCAATCAGCCATCCAATTGAAACCTGTTGTGCTGTCATGTGACACAAGGGATAGAACTGGCAGCATGGCAGGTAAGGCAAGCAGAAAGAATTTAAAGCTTTCCTGCATCGGTACTGAGAGGAGACTCAGCAGTGATTGCTGGAGCTGCAGCAGCTTTTGGGCCCCTGTAGATATGAAACAGGACAAGGCTGAGGCAGGAAAGGCATTTGCCTTGGGTGCCCTGCTGCAGGGGGCATAGCTGGGTGGCTGCCTCCTACTGCCCCTACATTGCCCAGTGTCCTGCACTGTGCTATGAACCAGCTCAGTCCTGCACTTTACATTGGGAGATTGAGGATCTCCCTGTGTAACCGGTGGCACTCCACTCTCCATGTGACACCCAGGGGGCTTCTTTTAGGTAGGGCAAACCAGGTAATGCCCCAGTTACCCCCAACTTATCCAGGACCCCAAATGACAGGGAGTGCAGGGAGCTGTGCTTTTGGTGCCCCGCTTAATATTTGCACCTGTATATCGCTCCTGTACAGAGCTCCCTGTATTTAACATTTTATATAATTATAGCCTTATGTGACCTTCATAAAGGATCCAAAAAGATCAAATCTGCCCATGTGCTCAGCAACAATATTGTTCAATCCAGAGCTGCAGAGAACATGGGAGGATTTCCTATTGGACAGCGCCACCTGCTGGTCATTGTGTGTCACTACATCAGCCATTCCCAGCTGGAAGGATACTGCATGGAGTATGTAGATGGGTGTCACTTGTCTGAACTGCAGGAACACTGACCAATAATAAAATAACAATAAGAGGAAATCTCCCAAAAGTCAATAAAATCAGGAGCTGTCCCGATTACTGGTGTTGCCATTGGAGGATTTTTCACCTTTTTTCCAATACTTCCTGTCTTAGGAACTATAGTCATCAGGAGAAAAAAAGGAGATGAGTTTCTCCAATGGAGACAGCAGTAAAAAAATACTTGACAGAAGGTCTAAGCCTTCTCTACTGTATCCAAAATAGAAAACATAACTTATTTATCTAGGTGCTGCAAATCTGCAAATCTCCTGCAGCCTCTTTCTTCTACTTCATATGCACTCAATCCAACACATGGATTGCACATCACAGCCTGGGACCTGATAGTGACAATGGGAGACCATGTCTGTGCGATGCAAATGTTCATTATGGGTGAACATGAAAGGGTGACAACACCAGAGCTCCAATGGGAGACAGGGACAAGGCGTTGTCACCCTATACAGAAAATGGGCTCCCGAGCAAAATATAAAAGAGGGCGAGCTCCCTGCACCCCCTACTATTCTGGACACTTAGGTCGCTTTATTGGAGGCACAGAGATGAAAGTGAACGGGCTGCATATGTCAATATTCACTTATTGCATTCAAAGGTATGGAGCAGCTATTAGGATAATTAAGGTAATTGCCATTGTACAATCTGATCTCCCCAATAATAATCTGGCGTTATAAAAGTGGGGATCCGTTATCTAAATGCCCTTTACAAATACCCCACCCACCAGTTGCGGGTCAGATGACTAAAAGTTTCCAATTATTTTATAACGCGAATGGTAGAGAAGAGGAAACAATGTATCCAAATCCCAGCAGAGGGGGCGGGGTACAGGTGGGGTGGGGTTGTGAAGCCACGCCTCCTCTGCTAGGATTTGGATGCATTGTACACCTGCACAGCAGCCCAGCCCCCTTCCTAGTTCACCTGCCCACCAGCCCCCTCTCCAGCACACCTGCACAGCAGCTCCTCCCCCTTCCCAGCTCACCTGCACAGCAGCTCCTCCCCCTCCCCAGCTCACCTGCACAGCAGCTCCTCCCCCTTCCCAGCTCACCTTCACAGCAGCTCCTCCCCCTTCCCAGCTCACCTGCACAGCAGCTCCTCCCCCTCCCCAGCTCACCTCCACCCCACCCATTCTGTTTCTCTGCCTGGAGCCGAGCTCGCTCCTCCTCACTGCAGAACCAGGAAGACGCAGACAGCCCAAGGCTCCATAACAGGTAAGTCCATCAATCAAATCAAAACAATTCTGATTTATCGATTGGTCAGCTGGATTTCTATTAATAAAGCCGTCCTCAGATTCTGAATGCTGATTGGAGGGCTGCTCATCATCACCTGAGGGGTTAATAATAGCCGAGTGATGTCATTGGAAATCCTAGGCAGAGGAATGCGACTGATCGGTTCAGCTCCTTCCCCCAACCTGTGACTGCACAGTAAAAAGAGAAGCAGCAGACTGATGAGCTCCTCTCATATCCTTTCCCATCTCTCTGCGGATCTCCTCTCCTTCAGCTCCGTCCTATCGGCATGCATTCCCCCCGGTGTCAGTTATTCATCCGGATCGGTTACATAAAATCAGGTTCATGGTGTGTCAGATCTACCGCCAGGTGACAACACAGGAGCACAATAGAGAGATGGTTGTCACCTTATACCAGGAAGTGCCTTGATGGCAGGATCACTAGAACCCTCCAGTGAATGTGTGTGCTGTGTATAGATTGTCGTGTGAATGTGTGTGTGCGATGTTATTGCTGTGAGAGCTCCGGGGAATTTACAGCTGGTGGTAAAACATCATTTCAGGTTATTATGTCATTTGCATAATGACGGGGGAGAGGAATTTGATTGGCTGCCCCTATACCCCTTTCATCTCATGGAATTCTGTTAATTATACCCCCGGGCTCACATGTACAGGAGGTGAATGTGTAGCTAGGCCGGGTGCGGTTTGTTGGTTTAACATTCATTCCAAAGGCGGAAATGTTCTGTGTAAACTTCCTCAGAGAACTGTAAATACCCCCCCCCCCAAATCTGCCCCAGTATGACATACATGCAGCTACCCCAGCCTATTACATGTATGATATATATATGGCAGCTGTTTTACCAGCCAATCAGCAGGCAGGTGGTGTGTCGTTGACCAAGCTGGGCTACCATTGCAGCGGAGGTCCAGACCCCACTGTCAGCTGATTGGTTGATGTGACTTTTTTTTTTTTATTGTTGTTTAATGTAGAAAAGTGACCAGGTAGAGGCGACACCACCTCCTCCCCCTCCTCTCCGCCATGTCTATCGAGCAGCAGCTGCAGGACCAATGGAACGACGTCCTGGGGCGCATTTCCAGCAAACACTTCTTCCAATCAGATTGGGACATTGCGGCCTTCGCCATTTTCTTTGCGTTCATTGGTGAGAATCTCTGACGATCTTTTATTCATTATCAATCAGGTGTCCAAAAGTATTGCTTGAAGCCCCTTCAGTCCTCCGTTACCGCTCAGCCATGACCACAAAGTTTAATTTTTAGGGTCGGAGACCCCCATTGGGGGTTTTGCACATTTGCAGATCCAGCTTTGTAATTAATTATTCCTGACATACGCTGCTGCGTTCAGTCTTACTCGTTTATTGCTCAGTCAGCACTTTCTATGGTTCCCGTAATTTTAACCCCCAATTGTCAACAAATGAGACAATTGGACGACAGCTCGGTATTTACCCAAAAATTTGCATTTTAAAAGGTCAGCTCCACCGGCTGTCTCAGACCTGTATGGTTGCACGCTCACCACCAGAATTTTTGGTTCTGGCCAGCTGGTACCTTAAGTTTATCTTCAACCCTACGAAAATATCACAACCCCAAAAATATGACCGCGACCATTCCAGCCAATGGGATGGAATAAGGACCCGATATTTAATGGCGTCCTCAGAGGTCCAAAGTTTTTGAAGGAACCAAAACTGATCCCAACATCAATGTTTAGGTCATCAGATGCCAATTTGTGGCCAGTTGGGTGACAATTTACCCCCAAGGTACCCCGGATCTAATCTTAGGACTAGTTCAGAGTTCATCAATGTCACCCGTTCTGGGTGGGGCACCCGGCCCTGAGATTCACCCAACTCATCATGTCACCAATCACCCAAGACCCCGACCAATTGCCATGAGTGTTGTAAAAGGCAAAAATAAAAATTGTATAGAAAATCGGGGCAGGGAACTAATCAGAGACCAATCCATACAACCGTTTTACCCCAGAGGAACCCTTAAAAAAAAATTTGAGGGTTGGTGGAAATAATGCCCCAGTTATGGTGATATCAAGGAAAGATTGCACCCATTAGGGTATTAAAATGCCACCCTTCTAGATGGGTAAGATGATGACTGGTATTGTCCTACTGGCTCTGCCAAATGGCATTGATCCCAGAACTAAGCAGGCACCAAATGACGAGAGATTCATCAGCCCAAGACTGAAGGGTCCACTAGCAACCATTGGGGATGTCCTGGGGTTCCCCTGGTTGATTGGCTGCTGTAGAACCTCCTTCTACCTAGGGTACTGAGACCCCCAATTGTAACCAAATTCATCCAATTAGGTAGGTGCCTAACCCTAGCTCTGCCGGATGGCACTGAACCTGGAACTATGCGGGCACCATCAGATGGGAGGTCAGAAGCCCCGGAAAAACCACTGGAGGAACATTAAGGTTCCATAAAACCCTGGTGGAAATCAGCTTCTCCTTGTACCCAGGATCCTAGGACTCCCCCCCCCCCCCCCCCCCCATTGTAACCCTTTGACCAAAATAACCTGCCCCAGTCACCTAGTTTCTCTCCAGATCCAATTCTTTTAATACAAGCCCACTCCCCTGATTGGTTATCCATCTTGTTTTTGGACCGGTCCATTACAGCCCAAAAGTTCAGTTTAAAGCTGCTTAATATGGTCCAGGTGTGCAAAAGACTTACAGCGTGTTCCCTTTAGAAAACAGCCACAGTCTAAGATAAAAGCCTGTCCCCTACCAGCATGCTGCAGAAAATGACCCCTGCCCCTTGTGGGGAAGCAGTGGTCTCTCTGCAGACGTCTGACGCACCCCTGTCTTTCTCTATGTTGTAGCAACGCACAGATCTAAATAGGCACTAATTTGGGTATTTATTTTTACCTTATGTAAATAATGGGGAGAGGGGGATGTATTTAGACTGCCCCAAGAACTAACACCTGTGACTCACCTGTGAATTACCTGTGACCTACCTGTGTCTCTTCTCCCCAGGGCTGATTCTGGTGCTCATCCTCCTGGTTCTCATCAGATGCTTCTGCTGCTGTTGCTGTGATTGCGATTCCCAAGTGGACAAGGTAACACAAGTCTCTGCTTGTCAGCTCTATGAATCTCATACAAATGTCAGCCCCAGGGCATGCTGGGAGGGAATGCTGCTGTGTCGGGTTCTGTAGCATTCCAGGCCCGCATAGAGCTCCGGAGTGTGAGGGCAGCCAATGCGTTATAACAGTCTCACCGGTGATTTGTCGAAGCCCAGGCCATGTTTCATGTTGCATGTTTCGGCATATGAGTGGGGGGGTCCTTCATCCAACAGGTTGCACGTGGAGGCCTGTGCTGCCATTCAAGGCTGTGCCCCCCCAAACCAATACCCCTTGCCAGACCAACAATGCCCCTCTTCCCCAGACCATTAATGCCCAACCAGTCGTGCAGAATAATGGTGCTGACAACATATTATTTACCATGGCATCACCACTGTCTGTGCCCAGTGTGATCGTACCATCATGTGTGAAGATAACCGGGCACCACTGGCAATCCTGGGGTTCTCTGGCAAATGCCAACTGAGCTGCATGGTGCCAGCTGTGAGTACAGGTCCCATGCCACCTGAATGGTAGGTCAGGACTGGCACACGGGTGCTTTCTAGTGGTCATCTTGTAGAGCTCTGACATTGCTCCCCCTGGCACAAAGGTGCCAGTCCTGAGCTGGGTTGTCATCCCTCCTGTTCCCTCCTCCTAAGACTCTGCGGGGAGACACAGAAAACCTTGCCATGGCACGTATTGGGGGATCAGGGCCACCTGTGCTTATGCTGCCTATAGTACCAGCAAAATAATAACAAGAGAGAAATTGTGATAAAACCATCTCTATTGGGCAGTTAGTTTGCTTCTGCCCCTAGTGCCCACCTGTCCTTGCTTCCATTTGTACCAAAGTAGTGGCAATTCATTCACAATCACTTCCCAACCGGGCAGATCGATATCCCGGAATATTCATTGACCTGGAGATACATTGTGAGGATTCTCTTTGCAGAATGTTCTATTATCTGTATTCCTATTATCTTCATTCTGTATTCCTATTATCTTCATTCTGTATTCCTATTATCTTCATTCTGTATTCCTATTATCTTCATTCTGTATTCCTATTATCTGCATTCTTTATTCCAATTATCTGTATTCTATATTCCTATTATCTGCATTTTATATTCCTATTATTATTATTCTATATTCCTATTATCTTCATTCTATATTCCTATTATCTTCATTTTATATTCCTATTATCTGAATTCTGCCTGTTATCTCTCCCCTATGAGTTATCAGCAGATATTCAGGTATAATAAACTCATTTTCTGCCATTTATGACCAGCCATAAGGACTCTTCTCACCTGGTCGTCCTCCATACACCTGGCTGCATCATGTGACCCAGCGGAGGCTCAGGGTATTAAAGGGTTACCATTAGATTCTGCCAATTTCTGGGCCATGATTTGCTGTTCACATTTATTTCCTTCTTTGTCCTTGCAGAGAAAATACACCCAGAAGGTCGGAGTGGATAACATGGCCATGGAGCCATAGCACAGCCAATCAGCTTTGTCGGACAGCGTTGGGAGCCAATGAAAGCGAGCCGTGGAGTTCCAGGAGACTCGGACGTTGTGTTTTATGAAGAATATTGTAAATTAGAATATTTTATAGAAAAAGACTTTATTTTAATGTTATTTACTGATTGCAAAGACTTGAGGGGATGGGGGGGGGGGGGGGGTTAACCATAATTTAACTTTTCTTACTCTGAAAGGAAGTCAATGCAAAATGTTATAGTTGTCACCAAACCAGAAGTTGGGGGAATCTCTATTGGGGACACCACTTAGGGCTCAGTCACATTATTGAGCTGCGGTATGATAGGCAGCCAATTTAAATGAATAGGACCCCTTAATGCAACGCATGGCATCACATGACTGCACCAACGCAGCACCATATTGGGGGTCATGCATGGGCCAATGTGCATTACCGCTCACACATGGTGACAACAATAATGGAAATCTGTCTGGGTGAGAGTTGTCACTAGGATGAATATAGAAGGGGTGACACCCCATGGGTTTAGGATGCCCCTTTGTACCCTCATTTCAGATGTGGGTCAGCCCCACATGAGCTCATCGCAATACTCGGGGCTTTATTCCGATCCAGATCACTGTGATTGATTTTTCCTATAATTCCTGGTTTCTTCACATCTAACAAATCAATAAAAGGATGCAGAAGACTTCCTGGAAAATGACATTTAATGAGATATAAAAAGGGTCCAAATTGGATTCATTTACCTTCTGGAGATCAATGACATCCGCTCGTTTCTACATTTCATGAAGGCGTCGTATAATCTTTATATTATATGGCAACCAGATCAAGTTTTTATGTTTACGGTTCAATGATTTTTTGGGGGAATGATTTATAAATAAGATGAATCACCTGAAAAGTGCTGCAATTAAAGGAAAGTATATTTTTTGGATTGATCAGTTTATAAATGTCAGCAGATCGGATTGTTTCCTATATATGATCACCAAAGGCAACAATGGGCTCTATTAAATAATTATTCCCACTTGGATTCGCTGATAAAGTTTCTTTCTTATTCATTACCTATTGTGCCAGCTGTGCACTTTTGAAGTTTGGCCACTAGGTGGCAGAACGAGTCACTGTTTTAATAGGAGACCCATAGAAAAATTAAATACCGGCAATTTCAGAGAATTGGGCTGGGGGAATAATTTATAAATAGAGCCCAATGTATCGGCACTTTTAGGCTGAGCTGGGTGGTTATAGTGCTGCCCAGGGCTTTGTTTTAACCACAAGTACCTGGGAGTGGTGAACAGGTATGGATAGGCATTCATAAGTGTTTGCTGCAATGCTTTGCTAAACCCTTGTGGTTCTCTTGCTAAATATTACCAAGGATCATGGGTCATCTGCTGTCCTTCAGAACCCTTGCAACCCCAAATGCTGGCCAATGGAATTAATCTATAGCAGAGGTTCAGTGACCACGCTGCGTCTTCTGCAAAAATGCTACCGAACTGCCTTCTTGCGCTGACAAAATGTTAACCATTCCCATTGATTTCAATGATATTCAGGGCTTTGGGAGGTTCAGTACTGGTTGCACATCTGGAATTACCTAAAGAAAGCCTTACTAGTGCTGAAGCTTTAGGTGATGATCAGCACAATTGCCTTGTTATAGATCACCAGAGATCATTCCCCACTTTATGGATCACCAGGCTTTCCTACTCCCACCCTCATAGTAATTAACACAATCAGTTTGAATGTGGCTAATGCTATTGGCCACAATGGAGATCGGCGATCTTTGTTTCAAATGCACCAATCACCACTGTTGAAGTGGCGCCGTTATCCAATCACAGCTCCTTATAAATCAGCCTCATGGCCTATAATGAATACATAGATCATAGCACAGGTTATGGATAAGTAAACAATGTTGTTTTCTTAGTAGATCCTAAGTCAGCTTTTTAAAGACAAACTATTACTCAGGACTATTATTTAAATGTAATGAAAAATCAATAAAATTCCTATTTTTATTCTTTCTTTTGTTCTCTGCTTTCTTTAAATATTTATTCTTCTTGTATATATTCTTCTATATATATAA